>NC_056736.1:144982393-145267393 GCF_019279795.1 Protopterus annectens | reverse complement strand
AGTTCAGATTTTAACATTCTACCTGTGTTTACAAATGCAGGTGTTTGGGCACCTCTGACCACATTATTAGGTCAGTGCTACATAATTTAGGGCAGGGAGTGGTTTCACTACATAATACAGGGTGGGGGTGGGTTTCCATGTTTTTCCCTTCACATTTGACTATTTCATTCATTTATAGATACAATGAATATTATTCTGGACATCAGTTATAAATTCACTACAGGTATGCAATAGTCCTGTCAACAAATGTGACAGTTGGTTGGTGTACATATGTGTACGGACCTCTGTGATACTCGGGGACTAGTTTCTACAGTGACAGGGACAAGGCTATGACAAATCAGGGACAATCACGGACACTTCTACCATATTAGTACTATTAACTTGGAACGTGTTGACAGATTCGTATTACTACTAATTTTCTGGAGTTAAATGCGTCTATTCCTCTTCATTGTTGTAATTAGTCATTCTCATTCAACACCTTTCCTCCAAAGGTCACTGGCTTTGTGAGTGATTAAGAGGCTATGCAATATGTGTTTTAGTATGTTTTAATATTTTACTTCTACTATTCATTTATTAACATGAGATCTTTATGATATATTTATATAATTTTTATGGAAAGGAAATGATGTATTTTTGTAACTTACATGTGACTTGCTAATGTGTTTTTCATTGGTGTTTTACTTATATATAAGTTGATTTAAATTTATGGTTTGTTGAAGTCTGATGAAGTGTTCCAAGCAACGTGAAAGCGCTTACTTATTCGAATAAAGGACTTGTCTTTTCATTCATCTGGTTTTGCTTCGTTTGTTATGGAGTATCATCCTCTTCTGATTTTGGATTTGTGCTTTTTTTGGGAGGTGATACCTTACCCTGACAGTGTTCTTTTCTTGCTGAACCTTGCTACTTTGTTCACTGAAGGGACATGACAGAAGAAACCAGCAATGTGTTACTTGAATCCAGATCTTTGGGTCTTACAGAAATCTTCACAGAAGGTATTAATCCACTTTTAAAACTGTCTTATGCTGAATTAGCAAAAGCAGCCTCTACACACAGAGATACTGATTGGCATGTAGATGTTTTACAAACAATGAGAAAGCTCGAGGACAACCTCAGTAAAATTAAGAATGCCCAGTGGCAAAAAAGACATATGGAGGCATGCATTCATTTTAAAGTTGTCCCTAGAGGTCTTTGTTTGTTAAAAATGCCTACTTTTGGCTCTGCCTATCCTGAACTTTTGTCTAAGTGGCAGCAACTTAATTTAGATACGAGCTATGCCTACATGAGACTACTTATTGAACAATATACTTTGATAGAGTTGGAACTTCAGCAAGAAGCTATAGCTTTAGAAGAAAAACTGACTGCAGCCCTTACCAACACACAGAAAGAAGATTTTCTTTCTGATATATCGACTACAATGCAAGCACTAGATAATAAGTTATTATTGGCAAAAAAGAAGAAATTAGAAAGAGACGGTATGGATTTCTCGAGGGGGAACGTCTTCTCCTGGCCGAGAGAATCCACCAGGACAACATATGCTGCGACGCGTACTAACATTGAAATGCCTTTCTCTGAGCATAACACTTTATCTGCTCCTACTCCTTCCATGCCTGCTTCCTCTTCTCAGGTAGAAGCAGCAGTCAATGAACAATGCTCCAGTGTGAATACAGTGAACTCTGATGTTTTAAATACAACTACCATGTCAGCACCCGTAGTGAGAAAAAAAACTCCTGTTTCAGCAAGTGGAACTGTTTCAGCTGAATCTAATGACACTTCTCTTCGTTTTCCACTCCCTTTTCGACAGGAGATGAGGCGCAATTGGAGTCCACAAACAACCAGGAAAAGGAAGATATCAGGAGGCCAGTTAGAACTTCAGAAAAAACTTTCAAAACTGTAACCAGGACTTGATTATTAATCTTTCCAGTCACATGCTTATGGACAATGAAAGAAAGATTTTGAACAAAGGTTTGTCCTTCATTCCCTCTCAGGGGACTGATGTAAGTGATTTAATTGTTGATATAAAATGTTTTGTTAGAAATATTGCACTTGGTTTACAGTTTGGCAACAATGTTTTTAATACTGATGTTATATCTTTTAAAAAACCTTCTACTTATATGCCTGCTATACATCCTTTATTGGAAAGTTTTGAAAGAGCTTGCAGTGATGATTTATTGAAGTTTTTTGAATCTGACAATATAAAACTTGATTTTTACAATATCACCAAGGAAGAGAAGTTAGCCCTTCATGATTTAAAGAACAATACTAGTATAGTCATTCGACAAGCTGATAAAGGGGGAGCTACAGTACTTCTAGATACCGGCTACTACCATGATACTATGTTAGAAATGCTCTCAGACACTACTACTTATAAGAGACTGAGCATGTCAGATCTAGATAAGTTAATAAAAACAGTACATGCAGATTTATATGACATGTTGATGTGTGGGATTATTGATGAAGAATTTTACAAATATTTTTTGATAGAAAAACCTGTAATACCAGTAATTAGAGGTTTACCTAAGGTACACAAGACCACACATAATCCTCCGCTTAGACCAATAGTATCTGGCAGAGGCTGGTTAACTGAGACAATGTCTATTTTTCTAGAAAAAAACTTGAGACCAGTTGTGGAATCTACTAGATCTATATTACGTGATACGAAACAGTTTTTAGAAACACTAGCACCTTTCAATGAGAACAACATTCTAGAAACTACAGATTATATGGTAACACTAGACGTTGTTTCTCTTTTCACCTGCATACCCAATGATGTAGGGATAGATTTCTTAAGGTTATATTTGTTAAACAAAGGACTTAGCAACAATCAAGTTATTAAACTCACAATGCTGTTAGAAATGGTTCTTTGTCACAATGTTTTTACCTTTAACAATGAATACTTCCTTCAAATTAAAGTAGGTATGGGCACATCTTGTGCAAACTCTTATGCTAAGCTTGTGTTAGCATACTGGGAGAATATGTATGTTTTAGAACATTTGGCCTACTCCACTTCTATAAGATATTACAAATGTTTTGTTGATGATCTTTTTTTAATTTGGGGAGGCACACTAGAGCTCCTAAAAGAGTTTGTTCTATATATCAATGGAACTACCACATTTCTTAGGTTGACTGAAATGTATTCACAAAATACAATTGATTTTTTTAGATGTGACATTGAGGAAAAAAGACAATACTCTAGAAACAGAAGTATTTAGGAAGGTATGTAGGAAGAATGTTATTCTTCACAGAAGTAGCATGCACCCCCCCCCCATATACACAGAAACATAGTGAGTAATCAAGTGAAACATTTTTCTAATATAACTACTGATGATTTGGTTTTCTCTGATGCATTAAAAACTATAGAAAGTGATTTTAGGCATAGAGGCTATTGTAATAGAGATATGCATTCTTTGGACACTTTTGAACGAACACATCTAGGACGTCCTTTTATTAAAAAACAAGACAGCATAGATGAGAGACCTATAGTGAGGAATAATGATAAGAGGAGACTAGTGATACCCTTTACTAATAATAATACTTCTATTGTCAACATTATTAAGAGACACTGGAATATTTTACAGTTAGATGATGGTATAAAAGACTTAGTGGGTGAAAAACCATCCTTTAGCTATAAGAATACTAAATCTTTAAAACGTATGCTTTGTTATGAGAGAGTGCCTAAAAATAAGATCTCCTCCCAGAGAAAGGGTACATTTGCATGTCGCTCATGCAACCAGTGTATATATATATAATGAAATCTAATGTTTTTATACATCCAGATACTGGTGTTAAATATGAGTTTAATGAATACGCTGATTGTAAGTCAAGAAATGTGATTTATTTAGCATCCTGCATAAAATATTATTGTTTCTATATAGGAAAGACTAATAGAACCTTAAGAGAAAGGATACGAGAGCATTTGTATGCTATACATAGAGAGAATGAAGGGAATGCCCTAGCCAAGCATGTACTACAAAATGACACCACACATGCCTTTAGATTTTTAGTAATAGGACAGTTAACAGAGACTGAAAAACTTGGTAATATTGGCAATAAGACAGAAAAAGCTGAGGCAAAATGGATTATTAAGCTATCTGCGAATAAAGGTCATGGTCTCAATGATAAATTTTCATCGAGACCATTTTTATTAGATAAACCTTTGAAACATTAAACAGTAGTAATAAGTCTCACTATGCAATATGTGTTTTAGTATGTTTTAATATTTTACTTCTACTATTCATTTATTAACATGAGATCTTTATGATATATTTATATAATTTTTATGGAAAGAAAATGATGTATTTTTGTAACTTACATGTGACTTGCTAATGTGTTTTTCATTGGTGTTTTACTTATATATAAGTTGATTTAAATTTTATGGTTTGTTGAAGTCTGATGAAGCATTCCAAGCAACGTGAAAGCGCTTACTTATTCGAATAAAGGACTTGTCTTTTCATTCATCTGGTTTTGCTTCGTTTGTTGTGGAGTATCATCCTCTTCTGATTTTGGATTTGTGCTTTTTTTGGGAGGTGATACCTTACCCTGACAGTGTTCTTTTCTTGCTGAACTACGTATTTTCTATCCTGACATGACCGTTTTAGGCAACTGTTACATGCAGTATGGTACATAGTTATTTCCTACAATCACAGGACATTTGGCATTGTATCATTGTTGGTCAGGACACACCTACCCACACAGTGACTGTCCCTCACACAGTGGATCAGGGGGTATCCTGTTTATGTCAGTGCCTTCATCACCTTATTTCCATGTGCCACTATGCGAATGTGTACAATATATTCTCTCGATTATTCATGTCGGGACACGTGCATCACGGGCAGGTGTTTGATCCTGGGTAGTAGGTTCTGCATGACCATCTAGGGCTGGACAGTCTCGTGCACCACTACTGCACATTCCAACTTGTGTCCAGATGTCTACAGGACTGGACATCATGTCTTTATACCCATTCTAATGTTTACACAGGTTACTTATTCCATGAGGGATATCCAAATATTTAACAAGACCAATACTGACCATTCTTTTGGCATTACGAAAATGTGCTGGGGGTTTTACATGCAAGGGATACATAGTTTGCAATCCTGAAACTGCCTAGGGTGACACTGCCTACTACATATGAGTAGTGGTTGCTATGTATAGATGTGGCTGCGCCAAGCTAGTAGGCCAAGTATGGCTGGATTTGGTGGACGTTCACGTATGGGGGTGGGTTGTGTGCTGTGGAGGTGATGATGGGTATTCCATTATGCATCCAGGTGTGTTGCATTTGATTTGGCTGGTTCCATCAGGACCAATCTGTGGGTATGTGCCGGTGACATTTCTGTACATTTGTATCACATATTTTAATATTCATATGTTTGTGGGATTGTGTTCTACTGTATGGCATGTCAGGTTGTATTGCAGATGTGTATACATGTTCTTTGTGTTTCTTTCTGATTCACCTGCTGCCCCCTCATACACCTCCAATTCACCTATTCTGCATACGACACAGTCTCGCCTTTGAGGATTATACTATTACCCATCCCCCCTACACACATATTCCTGACACGACATCCATCACTGCTTTGGTTGATGGCACGTGACACGGTCAAGGTAACACATTGCATACACTACATATGTCAGGTACCTGTATGGTTGTGTGGACCACCCTGCAATGTTTCACCTTCCACATGCTATACATCACGCACATAGGTACACACCCATACTTAACATTCATGACATAGTTGGTACACCCGGGTAATACCTGTTCAACTGTGACACATCCTGACAAGTACGGCTTGGGCCGCATATCTGTGGATTTTGGCCGACTGTTCTGATCATTGGTAGGATGCCACCTTTTCCTATGTCCAGGATGGGATATATTCCGCACACATATCCAATTGTACTGGACAACACGTACCCACAGTCAACGCTACGGATAATACTGTCCCTTTAAGCCTACATGTTGCCTTATTGTTGTAGCAGTTTATGTGCTCCTTCTGTTTCGTTTTCATGCTTATTCTATTTCCTGTCACATATGGTATGTTAAATACGGACATACCTATTGTATGCGACTATTACATGCATTGTGGGATATAATTCTGTCATATGTTCGCTAGATATTTACATTTATCGTGGTTTTGCTATGGACACATCTGCCCAGCTGTGTACTCTCCCTTACAATGTGGGTCATCTGGTGATCCTGACCATTGGGCTGGACGTACCTATTGGTGGCGTGCTAACATGATGTGTTTCACTTCCACTTGGTATAACTATCTACACTGCATTGGACTACGGGCACATGGTTTTCAATGTCATTGGTTCGAGGGATAAGGACCCGTTATTCCCTACCGTGCATTTGTGTTTGCGTCTTCATTTTGTGTTCACAGGAACTGTCTTGCATGCTTTACATACGTTTCAGTATCCACTGACACTGACAGATGTGATTACTATTGCTTGCAAATTGTTATATGCAAGCATTTTAGGTTGCATGTCAACGGCTGACATTTCCATGCCTCTGTGTAGCACTTTGACACGCCCTATGCACTCACGCTCGTTTCCTATGCACGTGGCTGTGGCGGCAGCGCACCTTCATTAATATGCATTTGGTGCTACTGTGCCATCTTCATGCCACAAGGTCAGCGCAAGCCTAACGCCGGCCTTGCGCCGAGCTTCATGAATCCCGGGGATTGTTTTTATGTTGCAATTTCTGTTTATATTTAAGAAGGTCCTCTCTATCCAAATTGGCAGCATGATTGCTTGCCATGCGTACATAGCACATGCTGTAACCTCTTTCCTGAAACCTATGAGCCAAATCTTTGTGAAAGAATTCAAACGTGATTTCATCTGAACAGATACGTCTCATCCTAATAAATTGAGACTTGGCAATATTTTTTGTGATATGGGCCAGATGAAAGCTGGATGCATGGAGCAAAATGTGTTATATTCTGGGTATTTATGAAATACTTCAGTACGTAGGGTGTTATCATCGTTACTACAAATGAGTACATCCAGATCAGTAATTTTGCATTTCTCATCCTACTAAATTGAGACTTGGGAATATGTTTTGTGATGTGGGCTGGATGAAAGCTGGATGCGTGGAGTAAAGTGTTATATTTTGGGTATTTATGAAATACTTCAGTACGTAGGGTGTTATCATCGTTCCTACAAATGAATACATCCAAATAAGTAATTTTGCATGAGTGATAATTGGTGGTAAATTGTAAACCCCACTTGTTATCATTGAGATACCCCACAAATTCCATGAGGTCTTCATCATCAGACCTCCACACCCTCCAGCAATCATCCAGGTACCTATGCCATATGTCAATTTCCCCCAAGTAAATATTATGTGTAACATCATAAATAATTTGTTCCTCTATGTAAGCCATGTACAGATTTGCATATATGGGTGTGAAGAATGCCCCCATTGCAGTACCCCACACTTGGAATAACATTATTGACCATAGAAGAAAATATTCTTGGTGAGAACGTGTTCTGTCAGACAAATAAGGAAAGTGTTAAAGCCGAGTTTGTATAGATCTGGTTTTTGTAACCAGTATTCAATGGCATCAAGCCCTGCCCAGTGTGGTATATTTGTATATAATGCAGAGACGTCTAATGTACATAGCAACCAGTGATCCTCAAGTTGCATTTCATTTATAATACCTAAGAATTCTGTGGTGTCCTGAATTCTGGATCTTACCCATCTCAATAATGGTTTTAGATGTTGGGTTAACAATTCTGACAATGATTCAGTCAAAGAACCATTGCCTGCCACAACTGGTTGACCAGGAGGATTCTGAAGGTCTTTATGAATGTTTGGTAAGAAACAAATGTATGGACTGTTCGGATCTGACACTGTAAGATGATGTTTGATGTTTTGTGTAATGATGCCATTTTCTACAGCTGATTCCAAAATTTTTTCAATTTGTTGTTTAAACATAGGTGATGGATCAAGAGGCATTTTGGTATAATATCTAGCATCATGTAATTGTCTCTGAGCCTCAGCATCATATTGTACCCAATTCATGACTAAAACAGCACCACCTTTGTCTGCAGAAATGATTACCAAGTTCTTAATTTTAGAAAGTTCCTGTAAAGTTAACATATCAGACTTTGAGAGATTATTAGGCCTAGAGTGAGTCATACTGGAAATAAAGTGTAGATCCTTAATTACACTGTTTTGAAAAAGACTCACACAAGGATGCATTGGTGGGACAAAGGTGGATTTTTGGTATTTAAATGTATTCACAGTTGAACAATCAGAAGTATTATCATGAAAATACAGTTTCCCCCAGATTTACTAATCTTCCGTGTAAGACTAGATTAGTCTTGCACGGAAGCGCAAGTGTAAGAGTATGACGACAGTGCACCATGCATATTAATGAAGGTGTGCTGCCTCAACTATAAAGCTTACATGGATCATGGACGAGTTTAGGGGACGTGTCGGACTGCAGAGCAGTCCAAATATCCATGCCCCTGCAATGAAGAAATGCCGCAACTTCACATAAATGAGTGAGTCCACTCACATGTGTACAATGTAATACTACACGCCCCCATATGTTAAACAACTAACAGAATAAAAAATAAAAACATTTTTTTTTTATCTTCCGATATAACTGCTCGTAGTTGCGTGGGTTTGCCCGGGTTGGCTCATTGCTTAGCTACAGTTACAGGAGCTTAGACACCAGAAGAGGAAAACAAGAAAAAAATATTCAAATTAAGCAAGATAGCATAGTGGTTAGAGCTTTCACACAAAGAGGAGGCGTTCCCAGTTTGAGTACCACTACTGCACGTTCCATTTTCTGTGGGAAATTTGTATACAAAAACATTTCCTAACATTTTGTTATGTATACGTTTTGTAAAAAGCATTGAAATGTTAAATTTAGTAGTGCATGAATTATATATATGAAGGTGAAATGTTTATGCATTCTGAGGCATGAGTACCTTATTTTAAGCAATATAAAGCACTGCTAACCACGTTACCAGCATTAAGCATATTAAAATACATTTGCGTGTAGCTGCGCTATGGTAAGGAGTAACACAAGTTCACTGCACATTGCTGCTGATTACCTTCATGCAACTCCGCGCATTACCAGCGCAACATCGGGCGAACTCAAGCAAAGTTGGGTAAACACGCTCACACCTACTTTACTGTTCCTTAACCAGTCAGTTCTGGCAGCAGGAAAATAAAAAGCAGTGACAGGTCTTGAACTCAGGATACTGTACACTATAATCACAGCACTTAACTACTAAGCCATGACAGCATTTCACAAACATGCACTTTCAACAGAGACATAGCTATCAAAGAGATTTTAAACATTGCCAACATCAGCTAAGCAGGTGTGCCCACAGCTGAGCTTTTCTAAAACTGGCCAATCACAAATAAGTGCAGGAAATGAGGCATATTTAATCTCCACAGGTGGGAATACTTGCTATAACTGGTTGTAGCTTCCATCTGCAGTCAGCATGGCTGGTGTAGGTGAGGGCACTCGATTTGGAGCACAACACTGGGGCATCCAGGAGTCCAAAATTATGGTTTGGCTCCTCATCCACAAACATGAGCAAAGACTCCTGCAGGGCCAGTACCAGGGTACCCAATATAAAATGGAGGCCAGGAACAGTCTTGCCCATGATCTCACCAGTGCCACTGGTGTTCCTCGGACTGCTGAGAAAGTCAGGCATCATTATTCTGACCTGAAGCGGTGTATGGGGGATGAACTGGACTGGTGGATCCAGGAATCCAGTAGGATGCCTAATGCTCCAGTACTGAGTAAGTAGCCATTGTATTAAGTATTTAAGAATTGTCATGCTTGTCTATACTATGGCTAGGTATGTCTCAATATTACTGCATTTACTTCACAACTGCAGGTGACTGGGCTATGAATCTGCAAGCCCGTGAAGATAGGCTGCAAAGGCTGTGTCATGAGGCAGGTTAGTAATTAGTCTGCATGTACTGTTATATAAAATAAATGAGAGAGCCTTCAAAAAGTGTTTAACCCAATAAATAAAGGTGTAACAATCCTTTAATAAATGTATAATTCCTGGAGTTCATCTGTGTCATTTTCTTTGATATGTTGTTTTACTGTTGCATTCTACAAATAGTAGTGTTGTATTAAGCAGTGTCAACCCACACTTGGGTAGGCCCATATAACGTGGATGAAGGGAGTGCCAGTAGCTTTTATGCATATTTACAGTCCTCAACTGTTGGTTCATGCCCAGCATGTACAGGTTAATCTGGCACATGAGTAGCTTGGTATTGTGTTCCCCAGAAATGTCAGTGTGCTGCCAGAAATGTAGGGAGCTGTTAACATATAACTGATACTTTCACCTGAACATATCTAGATAATTATATGAAAGTAGAGCTGTCAGTGTACCATCTTAGCAGTAGTGTGTGTGTGAGCAATTCTCAAAATATGTTGCAGAAACATCTGCATCTTTGACAGTTTGTATGTAAGATAGAGCTCATGTATATAATGATCTAGCAAAATCCAATTGCACAATACAAGGACATTGGGTAGTGTAATAATACATATAAGGGACATATAACTGCAGTTAATAGGAATGTAGCAAACACTAGAAGGATATATAAGTTGTTAATTGAGCTATATTTTTCCACCCTACTGTATGTGCATATAACATGCAATTCCACACCTCAATTGGTATGTCTAATCTCAAATCATTTATTGGGACATATGTCCTATTGGTTTATAAATATTTGCATTTATTTCTATGCATGTGCCCTGTTAAAATACCACAATATTGGTGGCCTGGTGCCATCAATTAAACCTGCATGCTGTTGTAATGTCCACTATTGTTCTATATATGCATGTGCTATGCTTGCTTTTCAACTGTTAAAAAAATGGTGTGTTGGGTTAATGGGAATACTTCTGCATGCTGTTATAAATAATTGGGAATGCTGTTGATTGTTACTAACCCATTTCTTTATTAAACTCTCCAAAACAGAGTTCATATGGGAAGGCCGGTCACAGCGGACCCACCTGTCCCACCTCAGCTGGCCATGGCACTTGGCACCAGGAGATCCGGTGCCCAGCCTGGGTCCTCCTCCTCCATTAGCCCTGTGCCACCTTCGGGTGGAAGCGCTGCAACAATTCTTGTGCCAAAGAATACATCTCTATAACTAGCTTTGTATGGCAGTTAATTGTAACAGTTGGAAAAAAGTACATCTTTCATTGTATCTTGGTGTAGCATTTTGAGGGGTGAGTGCATTTTTATACTAACAAGTGGGTATTGGAAGCAGCAACATTAGGTCTGAGTACAAAATGTAAATCTCTGGCTACACCCCTGGCTTCTGATATAAGAACTATTCCAACCTTCTGTGTTTAACAATGATGTCCACACCAAACAAGGATGAGCTCCATCTTGGAATGCTGAAAGGGCTATGCCTACATGAGTCAGCAATTTATAGTACTGGGTTGCTATGACAATGATTACTTCAATTATTACACAGCAGGCTGCATGCAATTAGCAAATGATGGGCACTAATTGGTGTAGAGGCCATCACATGCTCATGTGCAATTCCTACAAAAGCAGGCTGCAATCTATGCCAACAAACTCAATCACTCTATTGCAGAGGCTGACAGAGAGAGAGAAAGAGAGAGAGACAGAGAGAGAGAGAGAGAAAAGGAAAAATAAATATTACCAAATTATACAAAGGAAAGGTATGTGACACGTGTTTACTGGCATGTAGTAGATGTTATTGAAGAATAGTCTACATGATGTGAAACATTCATATGTGGCAGCAGTACTTCTTTCTGCACAGATGTTCTGCTTAACTACTGCTATGGACAATACTGGTTGTACCTGTGGGCAGTGGGACATATCTGTGAAATGTGTAGCTCAGCATTAAATGTCAAAGATCTGATCCATGTTATCTGTGTTCTGTACAGTAGTGTGGCACATGGCTGTTGGGGGGATTAGCTCTGACATTATATAAACATGTGTGTGACAGAACAACACATGCATGATAGTCATATTAAAGTGTAGCTTAGCATTGGCAAGTGCTGTAGCAGTCTAGCATGCTTATCTAGCATCTGTTGCCATATATACCCCTCCTAATGTTAGTCTGTGTTCTTATGTGACACCTGTTTGTGTTGCAGCAAGGCCCAACAGTTCAGCTCTGAGGTCCAGAGACTTACAACAGTGTGGACCAGGTGTGTGTATGCCACACAGATACAGATAAATATATATGTGTCATATATATTCACATCTGTATATGTGTATAGAGCAGGGGACATATTGCAACTGTTTGCGAAGGGGGGATATATATGTTGGTGAAGGTTAGTATGCACATATTTGTATGTAGGTTTTAGTGTGTGAAAAACAAGACAGCATACAGTGCTGGTATATGACATGTAGTGGTTACATGCCTCAAATGCTGGGGAAAATTGGGATTCATTATCTTTATCCTCATTTGCATAGGATTGCCTAGTAATGCATGGTTACATCTCTCACAATGAGCTTCCCCCCCTTACCAACCACTAGTCATTAGCCATGTTGTCTTCAGCCTGCCATTCACCTGCATGGCAGAATAAGCTTTTTAGTGAAAATGCCTATTTTTGGCTCTTTTTTAAATTATTTTCTTGTTTTTTTAAAGTGCCGCACGTTTCTGTGGTGCTGCGCTATGCTTAAAAATCAGATATCGGGGAAAAAAAGTTACATTTTTAAGTTTTTAAACATTTTGCATGTCAGTGGCCTTATATTTGGCCACTGGCATGTTTCCTCAACTGAATGCATCCTTTATCTGGAGCTGTCATAGCTCTGTTTAGTTATTTTCAGAAATGTACTCCATTACCAATGGAGTACATTTCCGCAGGTAACACTAATCTTCTACGGACATGTTTGTGTTTGCTGTATCACAAATTTACCTCATTTGCATGGCTTTCACCAGCAAATGAGGTAATTTGCATACCATGATGCTGTCCATGCAAGACTAGCTTTAGCAACTTTTGTGCACACCCCTGCCGACTGTTCTTGGTTCGCACGGCAGACATATTGCATGCGTGAGCTCCTACATTTATCTTGCACTCCGTGCAAGCTTTTGTGAATCCGGGTCTTTAAGATTGAGTAATCTACAAAATGTTATCACATCCTGTGCAAATGTATCTTCTGGAACAAAAAAACCCGGTATAAAAGAAAGACCTTAATTTAACATAGTTATTTGTGAGTCAGATAATGTTTCATCAGAGATGTTTAATACATTTGTACTGGAACCAATGTTTATTTGTTCATCAGAAGTTCCATCAATCCCTCCAAACTTTTTATTTTTATGATGTTTTCTACCTCTCCTCTTGTAAGGCCTAAAGGTACCGTACTATTGTTGCGTTTATGAGTGGGACAGTCTGGGGACTGCTGTGTGTCCACATCTGTACCAGAAGAAGAATCTGCCTCAGATGAATCCTAATATATACTACATTTACTAAGATTGGACTTGGGACGTTTCCATTTAGGGCTAGTGTTAGTTTTGTTATTCCTGCCTTCAAATCTAACATGTCTGGTATGTTGAAAAGGATGACCTTTGTCATAATCAGTTTGATCTCTTTGACATTTTTTGAGTTTCCTGTCTCTAAGCTGTTGCTCAAAAGTTAATAAGTCCGAACTAAGTTTAGTCAATTGGGTAGAATAAAAAGGTTGATCCATATACTGATTACTTTCCTCACATAATTTATTGACATTGATAATTTCCTTATCAATGACTCGTTCATAGTATCTAGCTAATGTTTCCACAAATCTCATAGAACAATTTTGTTGTATTGCCGACCATTCATTGGTTAGTTGCTCATTCAATTCGGTGACTAGTGGCTGGATTTTGACTCTGAGCCCTCTGGGTGTTATCCCTTTGACCATGTACGCTTTAAATAATTTGAGGTGCCAAACATTGGATCTTAACACTTTCATGTTTCTATTAAGTTGTTGAAGTAGCCTATCACAATGAGTTTGTGTATTTTCAATAATATTTATGCTATTGTCATTATACCGCTCCCCAATACCAAAGACACCCAAATCTTCCTTATCTGAAGAAAGCCCGGTCAGAATCTGATTTAGATCCATTGTATCAGACTGGCAATAGATGAAAAAACAGGGTAAACTGGAGCTGAAAATCAACGTTACGTATAGAACCTTAGAATTTAAAAATACCACCCAAAGTCCAAAAACTGATTGCACATTTGTACAAGCCAAAAGCAAACATAAAGTGTAAAGAATATGTATAAGTGAAGTACCACGTCCTAGTATCAAATGAATCCAATCTTGGATCTGGGCAATAGTGGCCACTGTCAAGAACAAGTTACTGGCTCAATCACCAAATTGACGAACATTGTCACTATAGAGTCCTGGTGTCTCAGTATCTAGATAGACCAAATTTAAAGTTCACATGTTGGGACACCCACAAAGGTTCCTTACCAGGAGAATCCCGGTTATAAACACATTGTCCTGTATGGATCACCCTAAAGCTCTATCTCTATACTCAGTCTTTGAAAGGTTACTGAGAGGAGATCTATGTCTGACATACAAGACATTCTTGGATCCAGCTCTGATGAAAATTTTGCTCATTCACAAAATTAATAGCATCAGATCCACCCGATACAAGGATTTAATTTTGCATAAACAAGACATGTCGGTGAGATAGATACATATGTCTGAGAATCCTTATGCTCTGGAACAGGATCCCCATCCATGTGAAGCAGAGTCTATCCCTAACTCTATTTAAGTGTAACATTGACCAATGGATGGGAAATTGGAAATTTAACTTGTGTTTGGCCCTCATGTCTCTGGCAGACAGATGCAGACAGTAATTCCCAGACGAACTTATCCCCCCACACACAAAACTTCTACAAACTTCTTAACTACCATAGCCTCATGATACACCATAGGGTTGGATTGCATGGCCTTGTACATACCTATGAACCTATAAAAATATAAGTTTTAATCCGCACAAAAATAAAATAAAAAAGTTGGTATTCCACAAAGATAAACTTCTCACTTCAAAGCATGCTGGATAGTTGATTTGAGAATGTATCATCTGTCAAGTTCCTTCTTGCTCAGACACCAGATTAAGTTAATAACATGGTCACAACACATCACGTATACAGTAATCAGGAATTCACATGTTTTTACAGCATTAGTTGGCTACCAAACTATGCAACAGCAGCTTCTTCATGCATTTTTCAAAAAGCTTAAAATTGTATAAGAAAAACATTCTTACAGTAGTCCCAGTGCTAAATGCAAAGAAAACTGCAATGAACAGGTATTATGTGACTACTTTATCTCAGACGCTAAATAGATAAGATGAAGGTGTTTTGAAGTCCCTGCATTGTTGCACTGTTGTGCTAGAAAATTCCTAGCAATTGCACTATGAACATTGCTTTAGCTTCTTTTAATGGTATTCTCTTTGAAGCTGGATTCCTTAATAAAGTTGTTAAATTACTTTTGAATTTATAGAACTGTTCAGAATTTTTATTTTCAAAATGTAACACCTTTGTTTTAGTGTTGAGTTCTAACGGATATAAGGAATTTCTGCACTTAATTCAATACGAGGAGGGGGAAAGAGCAGAGAATGGCAATTGAAACACATTACAAACATAATCTTGATGTAGGATTTTACAGCTAAGTCCCATTTTAAGAATCTTGGTACTGCTTGCTGAATACATTTTTATTTGTAACATTTTGTGGTTACATTTTTCCTCTTTTAATTCAGATCAGAAATTTCAGTGGACACTCTCAACTGGCCCTAGGTGTCAGTGTATGCCTTCTGTGGAATGTTGGGTACCAGGATGGCAGCTCTGCACCGTAAAAACTATACTGCCAATCATTCTGTAGGCCATTGTTCTGCTGTGGTGACCCCTAACTGGGACAAACTCAAAGGAGATGATGAGTGAGGTTTCAAAAATCTGCAGTGTATTCATTTTATTTATAAAATAAAATAACATTGACCTGACATCATGACAAATTGCCTTCAAGCAACTTTCGTTGAAAGCAAGTCTACATTTAGGCAGCTTTTGCATGAAATGTGCAACAATTTAAAGACATGTCTATAAAACATGTTATTTTATGTTAAAAACCATGATTACATATGTGTGAAAATAAATCTTTAATCATTCACTTCAGTTGTCCCTGTGCTCTGAAACACCTACATTTCTTTTCCTTTTTTTTGTGTAAAAGCTTTTAAAATTAATGTTGTATAGGTATACTTTTTTCCTTGCCAAGTGTAATTATCCTTTTTTTTAGCTGCATTACATGGCATTACCAGGTTATGAAATGTCTAAGAAGGCAATCCAGATAATTTAATGTAACTAGAGGATTATAGACAGCATCATGCTCCTGAAGAAATACCTTGAATCATACATTCATATACCCATTTATGAAAACAAAACACACAAGACAAAAAAATAATTCTTTATTTATTTTCCAAATGCAGGAACAATGTCTCTGTGATCAGATTTTCTTGTCCTAGAAATAGCCTTCTCATGCCATAATATTTACAAAAATTGATGTCCCTTATTACAAGAAGCAATCAAAGATGCAGTGTGGAAAGAATTTTATTTATCGATGAGATCTTTGAGATGAATGTAAAATGATGTTTCTGGGCATCGTGAAAAAAATATTGTGACTTAACATGACTCTTGACATTATGTTTTAAGTTTTATTGTCATTAATAGAAAAACATTACTAAATATAGTTCAAGCAGCTAGGATTATATGCCTGCCAAATGAAAAGAAACCGTCACAGTCAAAAAATGCCCATGCCTTATGGAGACATTAAATATATCATCTCAGTTTTTTTTCTTTTGTATTTTTATATATATATATATATATATATATATATATATATATATATATATATATATATATATATTAATGTTATCAAAGAGTACTCTAAGGGACTAACTATTTATTTATTTTATTTATTTATTTATTTATTTCCAGTTTGATGACTGGGGAGGTCCACTGGGCTCAAAGAGCCCGTTTTCACTGGAGGCCTAGGGATAAAAGCTCCATAATACAAAGTACAAACTACATAATACAAAGTACAATACATAGTTGCTATGGTACCAGTTAAGCAAATTGTAACTATAAAATAAAAAAACTAAGCAAAATTAAACTGCAATATGGAGTAAAATATAATACATATTTACATGTTTACTGGTTGAGAGCAGTAGCACAGAATACAGAGGTTTGAAACATCTGAGAATGGTATAAAAGTAATGGTAGCAAGAAGGCAGCAGACATTATAGTTCTTTGATATAGCATATTTCATTTGAACTGTACAACATTTCATGAAATATATCCCATTTAATTAAGAACTATTTTTGGCACAACTTGGTTTTGCTTAAAAAATATTGAAATATATCAAGGTAGGGATTCAATAAAGCCTACACAGTCATTTGTGATCATATTCGCTTTGCAGCACAATGTGCACATGGCCAGTAATAGTTTTAGATTCGGTAAACTCCACATAGCCATGTGCATTCATGCACAAACACTGAAACCTCTGTGGCATGCAGATTACACTATAAATAGCTGGATCATATGCTAATGAAGCAAATCAAATTAGAGGAGTGAAGCTGTAAAGAACCGTATAGACTTTGGGCTCATGTTGACCATATTTTCAAAAGCTTTCTGAATACAGCCATGGAAAGGAGTCTACCCCAAAACTAGACCAAGTAAAAGTCCATAGATTTGTACATTTCAGAAGGTAACGTAACCCTACACACATTATGACATTTTCAGACATGGCAGATGCTAGAAAATTAGAGTAACAATAGCAACAATTCCTTTTTAAGTGCCATGAGATAAATGCAGCCTTGCTCCCCAACCCCGAAATGAAGAATGTACTCATAACTAATGTAGACAGTTAAAAGTGTAAACCCAGTGAAATGTACTATTCATAATGTTATGTAAGCATATGCATATATGTTTGATGGAATACAGTCAAATTTATCAAAACCTGCATTCCTCTGTGCAGATATATACTTTAGTAATGTCCTCCCTTGAGTATAAAACATTGGGCTCCCCTTCAGTTTTCCTGCCTACACGTTTACCAACCATGTAGATTCAGGGCTGTCAGAATGGTGAAGACACACATGCGGTCAAAACTCATTAAAATTGCTGAATCCAAAAAAATTGTAACTGTGTAGGGATATTCACTTCGTGTAGGCACTTCCACATTGTTCGTATTGAATGCATGGCAACAGTGAATGATGACCTCAGGGGGCATGTCATGTTACACTTACAGAGGTGTGCATGTAGGTCTGTGAAGTGTAAAAGTGCACATAAGCAGTGCACAATTCCCAAGTTCTGTTTCATCCTCTTTATTATTTAAGATTTATCGTCTTTCTTTTTTTAATTTTTGTCATTGTTTGCATAATGTGGTACTTAGCACAACCACAGGAAACTGAGGAATGAATGGCAGGTTTCTCGGTGCTTGTCACATAACTATTCCTGTGGCTGCATGTGTATGTGTAGGACTAGAGTATAGAAGGTTCTGGGTTCCAGTACTGGGTTTACAACCTTTTCTCCACTTTTTCAGCTGCATGTTTGTGTGATATCACAGGAACAGAGGAAAAGTAATAACAAGATCACCTGTGTTTACCTTATTTCAGCATCTGTGTGAGCAGTGACACATAGGTGCACATTGCACACTAATGAGCACCAATGGAGTTGTTATATTAAGTAAAGCAGCAGATGTTTTTCACAGGTGCTTATTACAGCATACACAGTTGATTTTCAGTATGATGGAGCTATTTAACAAGCTCTAAAGCATCCTTGTAGCCTCCATTCTGTTTTTTTCCTAAATACTTCAATACCATGGAAGTAGACAAAAGGAAATTTTAGGCCTGAAATAAAATTGTGTCAGCTGCTACATTTGCATGGTAAGTCCTGAACCTAGAATGTATTCTTGAATATTATGGCATATCCTTGTACTTCTTAACTTAGTGCAGTAATGAAGTAAATGGTGGTGGATGTGTACAGAAAGTACCTTAGCATGTGACAGCAGGCACTTATTTTACTTATATGAGTCCATTACTAAGTTTTTTCTTATTCTTTTCATTTTTAATTGCACTTTTTGTGTGATGTGCTGCATAGTGCAAACATTGGAAGTGGGGAATTACTGTGTTAATCTGGTTTGTGCGAAGCACATTGGACCACTAGGAGGCAGATATCCAAAAACAGAAACCAGGTACATTCAATTAATGGCCTTGGCCATCATGGAAACCTGACCTGGAGTACAGATGGTACTGGATTCTAGTACAGAGTGTGCAACTTTTGTTTTATTGCTGTGGCATTGCAGTTTACAGCAATGAAGTGCACCATAGACAACTATTTCCTCAGTATTCCTCAGGTGTAAGTGTAGGATGTACACACGATCATGGGTTTAAATACATCATATTCCATATATATTATTATTTTTTTACTAATAGAGTAATCAATATATTATTACATTTATGTTCAAATGTATGACTGTGGGTATACTGTGTACTATAGTCTTGTAAATATAGTCCTGATATTTTGACCAGCATGGCTTTAACTTTTGCGAGAAACACATCCACAACTGCCTGTATATGAAATTGCTTGTCACTGTTGCATTCTGCCTGGCAGACCTTAGCAATGTGACTCATGTATGAGTATCAATTACATATGCGTAAACAAGTGTAACTGTCATGAGTGTACACTTTGTTAAACACCGTGCAAATTCGTTGCTCACTGCTCAAAGGAATTGTATATATGATGATTTCTTATTGGTGTTTATTGGCCATTTCCTTTCTATGATGTAAAATACATGTGGAAACATTGAATATTGAGGATACTTTTTAAGTATACATCATATATTCACAATACATACATGTGTTGTCCCCCCTCAAGCAGTACTATCCTGGGGTCTCAGTATTTTTTACGCATATTTATCAACCACACTACAAAGTGTAAGAGATAATGTTGTGTGCTCCCTCATGGACACAGCCAGTTGGTGGTGCTGACAACCTTGCTCTGGGATACTCAAACATCCAACTATGCTCAATATGAGTACTCATGTTTTCACACAGCTAGGCTTTTACACACCTTAGTGCTATTAGGTTACTAGTCTCATATGAACCTATGAATCTATGTGCTTGTGCAGTCCTCCTAAACTGTTGTCTCCCACATGGCCTGCTGATTTCATCCACTATAAGTTGACCTGCAACCATATAAAAGTCAGACTTCTGCCATGGTACTTACATATATTACTGTATTCTGTTGTCTATGTACTTAGGTAGGGATTCTGCTCTCAGTGCAGTCAACATGGTGTGTGTCTTTGTCTCTTCTCAGCAGAGTAGATGTGCTATACTACAGTTAGTTCTCCAATGGCATGGCTTGCCAGTATTTTGATACTTGCAAGATGCTTACACATCCATTTCATGCAGCCCTCACAATCTCGTCTCCCACATGGTCTGCTGATGTCATCCACTATAAGCTGACCTGCAGCCATATAAAGGTCAAACTTTTGCTGTGGCACTTTTGTAAGGTATTGAATTCTGTAGTCTGTTTACTTAGTTAAGGGGTTCTGTTCTCACTGCAGGCAACAGTGTATGTGTGTGTGTGTGTGTGTGTGTGTGTGTGTGTGTGTGTGTGTGTGTGTGTGTGTGTGTGTGTGTGTGTGTGTGTGTGTGTGTGTGTGTGTCTAGCCAGAAGAGCAAGTGTGTATCCTGCAGTTACCACCCAATCCCATACACTGACAGTATTCTGATACTTGCACCTGCTTACACATACATTTCAGGCAGGCCTCCCAATGTCTTCTCTCCAACATGCACTGCTGATGTCATCTACTATAAGTTGACCTGCAGCTATGTAAAATTCAGACTTGAGCCATGGTGCTTGCAGAAAGTGCTGTGTTCTATAGTATGTGCAATTAAATATGTAAGGGTTCTGTTCTTATTGCAGTCAGCTGGGTGTGTATGTGTATCTCTACTCAGCAGTGTAGTCGTGCTACCTACAGTTACTTCTCCAAAGGTATGGCTTGGCAGTATTTTGATTCTTGCACAAGTCTACACATCCATTTCATGCAGCCCTCCCAATCTCTTATTTCCCACATTGCCTGCTGATGTCTTCCACTATAAGTTGACCTGCAGCCATATAAAATTCAGACTTGTGCTGTGGAGCTTGCATAATGTACTGCGTTTTGTAGACTGTGTACTTAGATAGGTAGGGGTTCTATTCTCATTGCAGTCATATGTGTGTGTGTTCTTACTTGACATTACAGTGTGCCTTTTAAACCAGCATGTGGGGCACTGTTATCACCATATGCTCAACAGACAATGCTGATGTCATTGGCTATATCAGATTATTGCATATGCAGTCATCCTACCAGGACATGATCAGACACTGGCCTGAAGCCCAGGCAGATGTCACCTTAGGTTCACAGGTTCATAGGAGGTTACTAGGCTATTGACCCTAGGGCCTTTATAAGCCTAACCATGTTATATCCTTGTTCCCTTATTGACCAAGTTATATAGTATATAGCTGCAGCATGAGTCTATGATCAGCACCGACTACCATTATCCAAAAGGGACATAGATGATATCCCCAAGGTAAATCTGTTATCTCCCATTCAGCTGTCTAAATTATGCTTAAATAGGGTCATTGAGGAGCTGTCTTTTATGTGACTTGGGAGTTCTTTCCAGAGGAGTGTCGATCTTTGGGAGACAAATCTGTTTCTCCAGCCTGACCTGTTAGTGTCGCAGACTAGGTTAAGATCCCTAGAGTGAGTGAATCTTGTCCCATGTGACTTATGGATGTGCACCATTTCCATTAGGGCAGGGTCCGAGACTGCTCTGTAGTCCAGGTACAAGTCACCTTTGAGCAGCCTATAAGATACAGAGTGCAGTGAAAGGGCCTTCATTCTGTCCATGTAGGTCATGTGTTGAAGGTCCTGAATTTTCTTGGTGAGAAACCCTTGAGGTCTCTCCAACTGATACAGGTGTCTGTTGAGGTACATACAGAAGGGAGCATTGTACTCTATTAGTAGTCTAATGAGGCATGAGTACAGGGGAGTTATAACATCCTTAGCTCTGGAAACGATGCCCTTACTTATGAGACATGCATTACAGAAGACCTTCCTTACCACTGTAGACACATGGTGATCAAAGTTAGTGTTGCTATCAACCTCTGTTCCCAACTCTCTCACCATTGGGCTTGAGCTAAGTGGGGTACTGTTAATATTTCCGAACAACAAAAAGAAAAACGAACAGGTAGAGAAACGCTCACTTTATTCAGTAACAAACAAAGCTTTCGGGAATGTCCCTTCAGTGTTAATGCTAAATTAATTCAAGCATTATTATATAGAAATTTTTCAATAGCCCACATGACACAGCCACACAATGCATAAACTAACATTATTAAGAATATAATCATTTCTAAAAGACACAGTATAATCAAAACATAAAATGCATATATGTTATATTCATTCTTATAAGGAACAAAAATATAAACTTAATCAGCTAACATATTTTTAACAAGATATGTATAATTTAACCAAATGATATACAAAAAATGCATGTAAAATAAAAAAAAAAATACACATGCTAATAAAAGTTGTTTTCATAATTATTAGCATAAGTGTCGAGTAAAAAATGTTTTTATACACCTTATATTCCTAACTTTCTAACATGTACATGTATATATTCAATATAAACATAGATAGTAAAGTATCTAACTATCTGTATTGCTTCTGTCTAAAATCTAACATAGGTTTAAGTGTTATTTTATTATTCAACCCTGGTGTTCTATCTGCTGCTAATCTTATTATCCACCTATATTCAGGCATCTCTAACTTGTTATTATACTGTTAATACTGTAATTTTCTGGGACTTCCAGTTTGCCAAAAGGGATCATAATGCAGTTTTTTGCATTTAGTTTAAGTCTGTGGTTTTGGTACCAATCATTTGTCTCTGTAAGCTCTTTTTTTATAGTATGTCAACATCTTTGAGTGATTCAGTGATTACACCTAATTTGCAGTCATTGGTGAACCTATTAAGCCACAGGCAATCTATTTTTACCTGATATTCTGAGAAATAGATTCTAAAGACTAGGGGGGCCCAGCAGAGATCCTTGTGGTACACTACTGGTAATCAGTCTGCTGGTAGAGGTGGAATCCCCAAATTTGACTGTAAGAGTTGTGTTGGTGAGCCAGATAGCTATCCTTCTAGTGACATATAGGTCAATCCCCACTGTGTGAGTTTCTCAATGATGTCTGAGTGGAGGATTGAGTCAGAAGTCTTGGATAGGTCAATATAGGCTGTATGTACATTTTGTCTTTATCAACGGCTTTTGTGATATTCTTGAAAAAGTCTACCATGTTTAATAAGCATGAACTATCCTTAACAAAGCCAAATTGGGTTGGGTCAAGAGTTTGAAGGTAACCTAGATCTTTCTCTACATGGCCTTGCAGATAAGGCTGGTTAGGCTTATGGGTCTATAATTCCCAGGGTCGGTTGATGAGCCTCTTTTGTGCAAGGGAATTACTATTGCTTCCAGGGTCGGTTGATTGTCCCCTTTTGTGCAGGAGAATTACTGTTTCTATTTTCCACTCTGCTGGGACAAAGCCACTACTTAGACTGTGGTTGAAGAGAGTGCCAAGTGGTTCCGCTAGGTCCTGTGTTAGACCATTTAGCAGGCAGCCTGAGATGTTATCTGGTCCTATAGAGGCTGTGTTTTTGGCCATGGACTGTGCAGTTATGACCTGTTCTTTGAAGATACTAGGTAGAGGACTGGTGACAGGTATTTTTTGGGGTATGTCTAGTGGGGACAGAAGGTGAAGTTTGCACCAAATCTGTCTGATAGCAAGTTGGTGATGTCTTCAGGGTCAACATGAGTGATACTGTCCACTACTAGTTCAGCAGAAAGCTGGGCCTTCCCTTTTAGATTTATGGTACAGCTAAAGTATGCCTTGTTATTATCCTTAGCTAGGGATGATAGTTTAGCTTTGTAATTGGCTTTAGAGGGCTTTATAAGGTAAATAATTTGCTTGTTCAAGCTGTGGAAGGTGTTCTTTCTTTGCTGAGTCAGTTTCCTCTTGTTATTAGGTATAAGATTTATTCCTCATGTTGTATAACCTATTTATGCTTGATGCCCACCAGGGTGGCTTATTTTTTTGTGAGGACCTTGTTTTGGTCCGTTCAGGTACAGCTGAGTCTATTTGTTAGTATAGCTGTTTATACAGGGCATTTGTGTACACATCACTATAGCACTCATTGTTGACATTGGTAAACGTGGGTTTAAAACTATGCCATTGCTTAGGAGGCTATAGTTTGCTTTGGAGAAAATTTTCATCCCTTTTGCTTTGGGGGAACAGTTATTGTTGTTACTTCAAATGAGACTGATTTATGATCAGACCTTACAAGAGACAGCAACACACACGAGGTAGTGCAGAGACCCCCTTTGTCTGTAAGTACTAAGTGCAGTATATTCAAGCCACTTGTGGGGGTTCAGACTATCTGCTCCAGAGCATGTGTATTAACAAAGTCTAAGAACCTTAGGGTGAGTGTGTTTGTGCTCATATATGACTCCGAACCGATGGAAGGATAGTTGAAATCACCCATAACCAAGGTGTTTGGCTGTATAGTGAGTGACTCAAGTAGGTTCAGGTAGGCAGAGAGGTTTTCATGGTTCATGGTAGGGCCCATAAAGCAATCAATGATGTGGAAGGGGGTTGTACCTACAATTAGTTGGACTTGGAGTAGCTCTAGGGAGTCATACTGTTTGAATAGTCATTTGAGGTGTATGTGTCTTTAATGAAGATGGATACACCTCCACCTTTGGTTCTTTCATGCTCGTTTTGAGGTCTGAATGTATGGAATGCATCGTAGCCTTGCATGGCCGAGGTGGGTCTCTGTGGCCTTGAACCATGTCTTTGTGACTGCATAGATATCAGCATCTTCCAAGGTAAGGAGTGCCTCCACTGATTGCAGTTTCTGATTAAGATTCCTAGCATTAATCAGCATAACCTTGAGTTTGTTTCTAGTGGATATCTGAGCATCCGGAATTTTGCTGTTATGACAATGCCTAAAAAAGGCACTATGGTGGAGGAAAGTACTTGTTGCCAGTAAATGAAAGTCAAGAGGCAACAGGCGAAGACCATCTCTGGCAAAGCAGTGCGGTCTGTTGACCATGTCTTCCAGGCTGACAGATACTGGATCCTGCTGGATTGGCACCTGAAGCTAAGCCAGTTGTTGAAGTCAATAGTTTTTTTGTTTATATTGAAACATCATCCTGGGTGAGGGTAAAATGCTGCTTAGGGCTAGGGACATATCTGCCTGTGACACATAATCCAAGTGCTCAGTCGTGTCTCTCTTCATAGACTCTAGTGAGGTACATCTCAAGTCATTCACTCCAACATGAACTATGACAGAGTCATAACGGTACTTGTTGAGAGACTTGAGTGTGTGTGTGTGTGTGATCTGACAGATCCTTGCACCGACAGGCAGCTGACCATGACCTTTTCCTTGTCTAGCCTGGTGAGGGGTTCATCTGTGTGTCTCACTATGGAGTCACATTTGGTTCTGAGATGTTTTGCCTTAGGGACTTATTGGCTGAGACACTGCTGTGTGCATTATTATATTTAGAGTATTCTGTTTGGGTCTGCAGTGTGGGCAGTAGGTTTGCGCTTAGGAGGCCTCTGATCTTTAGGTAGGCTTCTAGTGAGTACCTCCATGTATGTGGGCTTATGTGTTGTGAGCTTATCTGCAAGAGATAAAGTGAGTGTACTGACAACCTGTTTAATATCTGGTTTGTTGTTATGTGAGAGAACTGATTCCAAATTCATAGTATAGATACAGCTGTCACATGTTATGTTTCTTTGGTTTAGAAGTAACTGGTTGTTTCTATACGAGGCAATTGCTACATTGCCTCAGGATGGCAATGTCAATCAGTCTGTCTGGAGAAATGGTGGGAAACTCTTCATCCATTATGCCAGGTATATACTGCACTAATTAGTGAGGAGTGGGCTAGATGGACCAGGTATAGCTGTAAGACTAACAAAAAGTGGATATTCTATGGTGGTCTAGGGGTAGAAGACCATGTCAGTGCTTCACAATGCACAACTGAGTTGCTCACACAGCAGCAGTGCAATCTCTGAGTAGGTACAGTAAACTGAGTGCAAACATACACAAATGCAACACTTAAATACAAGCGAAGTTAAATGATTTTAACAAAGTAGCCAAAGGGAAAGTGCAAGACTAAGCCTTATTCCAGCAATGCCCATCTGAGATGGGTCCTTTGCTGCACACTCCTGACACAAGGGTGCATGGGGATCTTCTTAATGTAAGATGTCTCATTTTAGTAATCAAATAATACCAAACAATATAGATTCAGCAAACCTGAATCTAGCTTATGCTATAAAATGCTGCAGTACTAAAAATTCAAAGTGCAGAAAATCGCAGTAACAGTTTCAGTAAATCAGCAGTTCAGTAGTATACTCCCACAAGAGTGTAGATTGCAAACCTTTCTAGTGTGAAATAACTGGTCTGGCTGGACCCCAAGTGCTTAAATCAGAAAAAAATTAGAATAACAGGCACAATAAGCCTTCACCAGCAATTACCAGCTAACGGTGTAGGCTACGCTCTCCTGTCACAAAAGTCTGGACCACAAACCTTGTTAATGTAAAATAACTGGTTTGGAGCTCAAGTACTTAAACTGGAACTAAGACACTTTCAGAATAACAGACACAATAAGTCTTCAACCAGCAATTCCCAGCTTAGAAGTGTGTAGGCTGTTCTGTCCTGCCACAAGAGTTTAGACCACGCATCTTCCTAATGTAAAATATCAGGTTTGGAGCACAAGTGCTTAAACCAGAACAAAGACACTTAGAACAACTGGCATAATAAGCCTTCAACCAGCAATTCCCAACTCAGAGGGGCAGAGGGTACCATCTCCTCCAAAATGAGTATACACTACACACCTTCTTAATGTAAAACAACTGGCCTGTAGCCCAAATGCTTAAACCAAAACTAAGAAGCTTAGAATAACTGTTACAATTTAATGTAATACCACATAGATGACAGTGATATGTCTTTTAATCTATCCACAGACATCATGGCATAGTTAGTAGGCCTTGTGTTATCTTGATGAAAAAGCCATCTGGTCTGTTCAGCTGATGCACATGTCTGGTGAGGTTCGTGCAAAAGAAGGCAGTATACTGTATTACTGTTCTGATGAGTTTGACTAAAGTGCTGACCTACAATCCTGAGATCTGAATGTGATGGTGTGTCTTATGATGTGCACCATATGCATGTACTGGCAAATGTTAAAGAGAAACGGTAGAAAGCAATGAGACACATTGCAGTTCCTGCCTTCATGACCCTAGAAAGTAGTGACATGATGATGTTATCCACTGTACAATTTGGCAAGGCAAATCTAAGTGACAGATACACTTATCAGTTTAAAAACACAAATGCAGATATACTAGGCACTAATGTAGTTATGTACCCTGTGCATCAGACGCAAAGTTTTTGTATCCCTGAATCCAAAAGAGAGAAAAGAGGAATTTGCACAGTTATCATCACTTGCACAGAGTGTTCTGTGTGTGTGGGGGGGGAGGCCTAGGCTGACAAAAAAGGTCAGTGAGTGTGTGTGAGTAAGAAAGGGAAGCAGGCAAGCTGAACCATGTAACTTTTGTGTGTGTGTGTGTCTGTAGTTGTCCATGTGAAAGTGATTTGTGAGGGTCTGCATGAACACAGCCAAGCTTAGAGCTAGCTCTACATCTTGATATGTCAGACAAGTTTGAACTGAGAATAGTAGAGTTGGCAGTTTATCCTTGTCACCCCGGACCATGTGAACTGGCTCTGCCAGGAGTTACACTGGCACCTCCACACCCAAGGTCAGATGAATTGCTGCTACTTGGAACATGACTGATGTCTGCTGGGTGTGCTCCCTTCATGGGAATGGCCAGGACCAGGACCCCATGGCCTCCCATGTCTGGGTGTGGACAGTACACTCACTGATGGACCAGTGGAAGTATTACCACTATGGGAGTGATATTGGGCATGGCCACATTGGCTATCAGCAGATGTTGTGGCTCACCTATACCCACAAAGATGCCATTCCCTACCCAGCAGACGTTCTGTCACAGACACCACTCATTCCATGACAGACACACCTCGTTCCATCACAGACACCCCTCATTCCAATGTGTCATTCATCTGATCCAGTGAATTGGCAACATGGTGGAGGCAGTCATGCCTGTAAGCCTGTGCCACATCTACAACCCTGAGCATTTGTCTAAAGCATCTTTCTGAATGTGTCTGTGACTCCATGATGGCACTAAACATACAATGAGTGACACAGGAAGAGAACCAACACCAGGTGGAGGACGGATAGCAAGCCCCCTCTGAGCACCCCTATCAACCCTCCTGTGTGGCACCTCACCAACAGTTTTGCTATTGCCAGACTCAAAAGGTACTGAAGCTGCAGTAGCCACACTTCCCTGATCAGTATTCTCATCCTCCAGCTGCCCAATATTTGTGGGCTCAATGGACTGCGTAGGCCTACTGGCTGTGTCCAGGGAAAATGAAGGGGGTGGCTGCATGTCAACCTCTGTGCCAGATTCAACCTCTGCAACCTCCAACTATGCCTCAGTTTCACCAACATCATCAGTGTCTGATGAGACACTGACATCAGGTGGTAGAGGGACCACAGTCCCACTGCCATGATCACCTGTGATAAAAAGGAAGAAGCACAGGCATACAATAATACTTGCGCTACTATGGTGCAATATATGCTAAATAATTAACAGTGCTGACATTATTACAGACAGTACAGCAATGCACACAACAGGCCTAAAATGACACATTATGATATTTTTTTAAATTGATCTGCAGTACTGACATAAATTTATTTGACTTACCATCTGCAGGAGGCATACATCACTGGATTCCTGATGGTCCTGAAATAAGTTAAGCAAGAGGTAAGGGCAACATCATCACATTTAACAGAAAGATGGGGGGGGTAATACGGGATCTCCTCTTATCTGCATTAAGTGTACATTCAACAACATTGCTGACGGGTTCCTTTTAAATCAGTGAACACATCAAATAGCGAACATTCATTTATCGACCCATTAAGAGCAAAACCTTAAAATCCTGAAGACACGGAGCATTGATTTTTTTTCCCAGGGGAAAAAAATCTCTGGGCCTTTTTGAGGACTTTGCTATTTCTTCCACTGTGGTGCGATCTCGGAGTTGGTATATTTAAGTAGTGGGGTGTGGGGGCACAGTCCCCCACTTTATTTAGTGTTTAATGTTCTTTTTTTTTCTGTTTTGTGTTTTTTGTGTTTTGAACTTTTTTTTTTTTTTTTGAACAGTGATTTTTTTTTCTTTGCGAAAAAAAAATCGCTGTTCTGTGTCTTCACGATTTTAAGGTTTCGTTCTTAATTAGTTGATAAATCAGCATTTGCTATTTTAAGCATTTGCTGATTTAATATAGACCCTGTCTGACAACTCCAAATTGAGCTTATCCCTGTAACAATCTTCACCCCCCCCCCCAAAAAAAAAAGGCATGACACAGAAGTAACTTTTATTTCAATTCTTTTACTATACAACAATATTCAACTGGTCATATAAGAATGTCTACCTGGAAGCTCCTCCTGAGACTCAGGAGTGGGACCCATGTCAATAACATGCTGTGGTTCACTCTGCTATGAGCTCTCATATTGGATATTTGCCGGGAATTCTTCACTGGGGGAAGAGGTGGTTCGTTAACAGGCCCTCCCCAGTTACTATTTTGTCATGGGCAGCAACAGCTGCTCACCACCATGCAGAGGTAATCATGTCAGTGGCCTTCTGGTGCACCTGTTCATATGTCCAGCTGCGGCAGCTCACAGAATTGATGTTGGCAACAATCTACTGCCATACTCATAGCCTTTCTTGCATATTGGGCCAACCCGTTCCCAGCAGATATGTCCCACATTGATGGAGAGCACCAACAATGATATTGTTCTCCGCTTCAATGAAGGGGGGTCTGCACCTCACTGACAAGACAACCAAATGATAATACACATAAGCATCACATAAATAGAAAGTAACTGTTTTCAGATAAAACAGTAAAGATAGGCAGTAAGTAGTACCCAATGGTAAAACATAAAACAGTCTGCAGATGTGAAATACTAACAACAGGCAGGATACAAAACAAGGAGAGTAGCAAGAGCAACATATCCTTGTATGTGCCATAACAGTAACTCAACTGTGCTTCTCCCCAAAAGAACAGTCCATTGTAGTTTGTGACATAACAATAGCTTTTCTGTTTCCCCCAACCACAAAAGAACAGGAAGATGAACCATTTTGCTAAAAAAAATCTTTGAAATACCAAAAGTGCTTTCAAAGGACCTGACCCTGAAACATTTGCACATATGTATCACATAGCTTTCTATTTTCATGTATTCCGTAAAAAAAGCAACCAAACAGACAACAGGAAACAACAAATCAAGCCAACCCAAGGCTACAGACTTCCAACAACACAGATAACGATCCCGAGATGTAGGGAATGACCCACGAATCCAAAGTAAAAAATTAGAAGAATTTATTGCAAATAGATTCACGTAATCCAACTGGCAGAGTCAAAACGGAAAGTACACACATACAGGGTTAAGCGCTTTCATATGAAACCAGACTTCATAAGAACCTGATACAGATAAAAGTGTAAAAGCCTTTGCTTCATATTATTCGTTAATATATTCTAGTGGGTCTACTTCAAAGGATCAAAATGTCAGAACTTCAAAGCTCTGATCATTGAAGACCAGAGTATCAAAGTTCTGAGATATCAAACCTTACAAAAAAATCTATGATGTCAAAACTTTTTATTTCACACCCCCACACCTCCTGCTACTTAAAATATACCAACTCTGAGATCACACTACAGTGAAGAGGATGGTAAAGTTCCCATTCTGCACTGTACAGCGATCTCCATTCACAAGGTTCAATATTTCAAAATTTCGATAATCTGGTCTTCACAGACCATTGGTTCAATGTTCTAAAATTTCAATCCTTTGAAGGGGACTCATTCCAGCATATGTATTATGTAGGTAACAAAGTAAATCATTAATGGTTTGCATCTGTCTTATCCTGTGTTTTAGAGATGCTAATTACAACATAAACAGATGAATTGCAATGCTAGTCAACCAATCTGGTGGAGCTATTAAAGTTATAAAGCAACCATGTAGACTCCATGCTGTTTTTTCCTGTGGATTTCAAAATTAGTGGAGTACAGATACAGAATATCTACACAGACAGAATGTTAGGAGCTGCTGCTGCTTAACTCTATTTGTATATGATGCGGGCTTAAGGCAATGCTGCTGCTGCCGCCAACAGGCCTAGGCTGAGACGGCAGAGTTTTCAGGCCACATTTAACGTATCACAGCATAAACAACATGGACATTGCAAGTGCTACAGGGCAGACAGGGACACAGTACAGGAACTCTGTGACCTCTGCTGGCCTCATATCAGAGCCAGAGCCTTTATCTCCCCATGTATTGCTGTGCTTGCATCACAGTCAATCCTGAAGTAACACTGTGGTGACTGTTGCATTTACATGGTAAGTCCTGAACATGTACTATATTTTATAATAATATTATGGCATGTCCTTGTATTTCATCACTTGGTACAGTAAGCAAGTATAAGGTGGGAAATCTGTACACAAATTAATGTAACTTGACAGCAGAGAGTTATTTGACTTGAATGTGTCCATTAGCAAGTAGTAGGCCTCAGGCATCAAACATTCAGACATCCATACCTTTCTAAGGTACTGATGATCACTGCATGTCCTTAATTTATCACCATATGTTTGTAATAAGAAATCATACCAGAGAGAAGTTAGAAAGTAATGAGACACATTGCATTTTCCAACTTCACAACCCACACAAGATCAAACAGGCAGGATGCAAAACAAGGAAAGTAACAAAAGCAACATATCCTTGTTTGTGCCATAACAGTAGCTCAGCCGTGGTCAACCACCTTTAAAGAACAGTGTATCCTTGCATGTGCCATAACAGGAACTCACCTTATCCCCTCCAAAGAGCAGTCTATGCTTATTTGTGCTATCCAACCTGCCTTTCATTTGATGGCAACTGCCTATCAAACAATTGCCAGTTAATATCATCATACATTTTAAGGTAAATTATATACACTGGCTTACACACTGCATATCTCTCAGTACTGGTCAGATAACTGATGAATGACCATGAAAGACAGATAGGTAAGACAGAGCTGTATACTTGCAAGGAGTATTCATAATGGGTTGCATGATCACTAAGTGCACTACATCCAAATATATGTAATAGACTGCCCATACATGTCAAGCAGAGTGCCTCTTTGGCCCTCTTCAAAATAAACCTTGACGATTGGATGGGAGAATGGAAATTCACTGCAGGGATCATGTCAGTCACTCTGCTAGACAGGAGTCCAGGGAAGTAAATAGTGTGGGAAGAAATATCCAGGGAATTGTTATGGCTAGGCTTGTATAGGCCCTAGGGCTGATCACCTAGTACCAACCTGTGAACCAATGAACCTATAAATATAAAAATTTACAAAAAATCAGGCTATGCCTTATATCAGTGTGCATTCAGTTGCACTTGGTTGTGTGAGAAATTACTTTATTTATTTGCTGTTTGTGTGGCAAAGAATGATAAGTCACCCATCCTGTTTTCTGAAGGTGCATTGGTGTGTGAGTTGGGATCCAGATCTATGTAGATATATCTCATGTGTTCTAACACATTCTACTGTGTATGTCACAGATTGATTTTCCTTGTTTCAATTCATTCTCATTTATTTAAATTTTATTTGGAGGGGCCACTGTTTGTGTGATGCACCACTTAGCAAAAACAGCTTTGGCTATCCTTATCCCATTTGTGCGTAGAGCGGCAATGTACTAACTGGACAAATGGACTACCCAGGTACCAGACAGGACCCAGACAGCCACAAACATAAACTGTATGCATTCAATTAATAGTATTGACCATTGCATAAACATGTTGCCTGTCTGTGTGCATCCTCAAGCACCATGTTTTTCAGATGATAAGTGATGCACAATGCTTTCAAATGTTGCAAAACAAAGAAGTGAGCACTCTCAGTGAGCATAATACCTGCTATTGGCAGGGAAAACATCATTCTACATTGGTCTTGATCTGTGGTAGGCATAGCAGGCATTTGTGGTGAGGTTTTTAGAGTCCGTGCTCAAAGATGGAGTGGCCAGGAGTCCAATGTGCTTGTTGGACTCCTAGTGAATAAACATGGTCCCAGGCTTTTGCAGAGGGACTATCATAGCTCGGATTACAAGTCAGAGGCATGGAATAGTTTTGCCTGGGGTCTGGCCAGTGCTACCAGTATCCCACATATTGGTGAAAAATGTAGGAATCACTACAGAGACTTCTGGATAAGGAAAGGGATACTCTCAACTGTTTGATCGAGGAATGTAGGACTGGGGGCACCCCACAGATGAGTAGGTATCACTTACAGAGACTACTTGTAAGAGTTATTAGCTGGATATAGTAAGGATTGGTATTTATAATGTTATTCTGTTCTGCTTTTTCTACAGCTGTCATAGACCGAGAACTGAATGCACAAATCCATGCCACTCAACTGGCAGGGTTGTGAGAAACATGTGGTGTGTTGCATCCAAATAGTACTGTTATTTTAGCATTAAAAGTAAAGACATCTTTATTGGTTTATTATACAGTTGTATCAAACTGAGCAATTATTTCTCAACTGTAACAGGAAAGTATGCCTGCATTAGTCTGGAGTATAAAACAACTGTTCAGCATTAGAGAGTAGTTAGAGGTTGTGGGTTCACAAACCACACTTCCCAGATATACGATACTGTTAAGTTGTCATCGATATTGCAATGTAACATCAGGGCTGTAAAGCACTAGCAGGCTTGCTGCAATCTGTAGTATACTGTGTATCTGTTAAGAGACGGGTAGTATTAATAGTAAAAAAGGTATTTGTTAGGAGTTCATAGCCCTAAAAATAAAGGTGACAGAATAGAGTCAAATAATTGTATCAATGCATTGCATGTCACATATAAAGTTGCTAATGTTCCCCTCATTTTTCTCTCGCCCCAACCCTTATCTTCTCTCTCTCTCTTTTTTTTTTTTTATTTTTTAATTTTTTGTTTTTTACCATTGCACAGTGGTGTAGGCCTACCCCACAGGATCCACCTGCCCCCTCTCCACTGCCAATGGCACCAAGGCACAGCACATGTAGGACACAACCTGGTAGCACTCTCTCTGCTGCCTTCACTACCTAGCCCCTCAGGTAGTTCTGCCATGCAGGATAGGCCAGTGATTCCCTTTAGGATCAGTGGCAGAGGTGGTGATTTTATCACCTTTGATGAACTGCTAGGGCTGGTGCATAGGATTGTACACCACACAGTTGGTGCATGCTTGCACCAGATTGCAACACTGCTCTCCATCATTGTACTGAATAACACAAGGAGATGCAGATGTCACACACTGCAGCCATCAGTGCAGTGAGGTGACAGCGATGACAGTCCAGTGGATGATGACTCTATTCTCACTGTTACTCAGCTTGACGTCCATATGTTCATGATGTCCCCATGTCCATAGGTTCATGATGTCCCCACCCTCACCCCAACCAAGGTGTTCACACACCTTTTCTGTCCTTCACCATCCCTGTGTCTCATCTTGTATGTCCATTCTGTCTATGATTGCTTACTCACCTTCCCAACCTAGCCGACCTAGACATACCTACATCCTTTCCCAAACATTCCTCTATCTTTCAGAAAAAAAAGGACACCTGTTCCAAAAACAAAAAAATGTTGTCCCATACATAGCACTGCATATTAAATACGTCATCTTGACACACTTGATTTGGTCCAGTTGGCTATACAACATGATTGTGTTGTGGTCACCCCTCTATCTGGGACTGACACTGCTAATTCAGCTAATATTCTCCACATCTGAACATTTTTTACTGTAGAAGAAATGGATAGCTATGGTTCTGTCCTATATTTCTCCTGAACATTCCTGCCTTCCTTTTACTTTGTTCTTCCCTCTGCTTGCTCCCCATTTCACCACTTTCCTTTTTCTTTTCATTAAAGCATAATTGCATGATAGTGCACATTGTGCACTAACACGCAGCTATGGCAAAAAGCAGTTATAAGTGTTGCATTTGGCTGTATCAGAAATCAGTACCATCTAACCATATTTTTGAGATTTTAGAGACTCCATAACAACTATCACACTTCAGAATTTGGATTTACATGTAAAGTATTTGAAACTGTTACATACATCTGGATTTGAGGCCAATACCATCTGATCCAAAAAAATTAATGGATCAATGCATTAACAGATTGTGTTACAGACTCAGCTGTGTAGCAGGTATATTTTAGAGACTGAATAGCAAATGGTAGACTTAACTGCTGATGTATACACCTACTACTTAACTGACTCTCTGAATGCAGGTGCTAATTCACTTAATGCAGTAATACATTCCTTTTCAGGCCCAGATGGTACTGGTTCTGAATACAGTTTTAGCTAATACATTGAACTACTTTTGTATTGGCATTGCTTATCAATGGTCTGTGATGCACCATTATACAATAATGCTTAGTAAAACTAAATGGGTATGGTGCGATATGCTTTATAAAACATTACCAGGGATCACACAATGATGTTTCATGCAAAATTAATAGGGAAGACATGACATTGGGGATATGGGAAGTAAGCACAGGGGAGTACAAAGGGAAATACTTGCTAAACTGTATCAGTTACTATGGAGTGTATAAAATACATCTGCTATCTAACTGACTCTGTGGCAGCACATGTTACTGCATTGTTTTTGGAGGCAGATGCTACTGGGTTCGAATACAGCTGTAAGTAGCACTTTTACAAGTATGTATGATACTTTAAATACATCTACTTTTATTGCTGCCATTCACCATTGCTTCACATTGGTGCACAATGTGCACCATTGCAGAATAATTATTTAAAGAAAAGAAATGGGGAAAACAGGAAAGTGGTGAAATGAAGAGCAAGCAGGGGGAAAAAAGTGAAAGGAGGACAGGCATGTGAAGGAGGGATGTAGAAAAAAGCCATAGCTCTCCATTTATTTAACAATGAAACATGATCATATATGCAAAATATTAGCTGAATTTGGACTTTCACCTCCAGAGGGAGGGGTGACCACAACACAATCATGTTATACAGCCAATTGGACCAAATCAAGTGCGTTATGAAGGCACATGTGTGAAATGGAGAGATATGTATGGGCTGAGTTTTTTTTTTGGGGGGGGGGCAGGTGCCCTTCTTTTTTTTTTGAGAGAGATGAATGTTGGGGAAGGGATGTAGGGATGTTTGGGTGAGGTAAGTTTCCTAGGTGAGGAAGCAATTGCAGACGGACAAGACAAACAAGACAAGAGACATGGATGGTGAATGACACAAGAGGTGGGTGAACACCCTGGCTGGGGAGAGGGTGAGGAAACTGAGACCCTATTCATATCAAGCTGGGTGACAATGAGAATTAAGTCCTCTCCCAGTGGACTGTCATCATTGTTACCTCACTGTTTTGCTGGCTGCAGTGCCTGACGTCTTTGTCTCCTACAGGTATTCTGAACCAGGATGGAGAGCAGGTACTTCATCAGATATAGGTGTGCACCCACAGTATGGCGCACAGTCTTACACACCATCCCTGGCAGTTCTTCTCTAGTTATAAAGTCACCACCTTCACCACTGCTCAAGGAGGCAGCCATAGGCCTATCCTCCGGGGCAGAACTATCTGAGGGGATAGGTAGTGCAGGGGCAGCAGAGGGGGTGCTGAAAGGTCATGCACTAGACGTACTGGGCCTTGGTGCTGTAGCTGGTGAATTGGGGGAGGGGCAAGACAATCCTTTGGGACAAGCCTACCCCACTGTGCTATGGGGGAAAACACCAATAATAAGAAATAAAAAAAGAAAGAGAAAAGATAAGGGTTGGGTCAGAGAAAAAATGGAGAACATTAGTAACATCATATGTGACATACAAAGTATTGATACAATTATTTGACTCTGTTCTGTTACCTTTACGTTTAACACTACAGACTCCTAACAAATGTCTTCATTACTTTTAAGACCACACATTTCATAAGAGAGGCAAACTATAGTACTGATTGCAGCCAGCAATTCTTGATGTGTGCATATATTGCACATCTATGTGTTACAGTTATACTGATTGCAGTTTACAGCAGGCCATTTGTGCCACTAGTATAGAGGTCTGAAGTTACCTTGCAATAATGATGAAAACCTAACAGTATTGCATATTTGAGGTGTGTTTTTTTGAACCCACAACTACTGACTACTGTCTAATACTGTACTGTTATTTTGTCATACAGACTACTGTATGCATACTTTCCTTTTATGGTTTAGAGAAGCATGCTCACTGTTATTTGAGGATATGGAACTGATGCTTTGTGCTACAGACTAAGGGATGCATACTTTCTTTTACAGTTGAGACATGCCTGCTCAATTTGATACAACTGTATTAAATACCAGCTAAGCTATCCTTAACTTTTAATGCTACTTAATTACTACAAAAAGTATTATTATTCAATTACTATTTAGAACAGTACTGTTCTTCTGCATACATAGCACATGACTCCCACATGCTTAACAAATGCAGAGCATGGGACCTCACATTCAAGGCTCGCTCTGTGGCAGCTGTGAAAAAAACAGAACAGAAGAGAATACTGTTATGAATACCAGTATTGACTATATTCAGCTTTTAACTCTTACAATTACTCACTGAAACAGATATGTACACATCTGTGGGGTACCCCCTGTAGTAAATTCCCAGATCCATTGGTAGAGGATATCCGCTTCCTCCTACGGAGGTCATCAAAATGACATCTGCATTGCTCACCATCGTGGGAGATACATGTAGCACTGGTCAAAGCCCTGGCAATACTATTCCATCCTTCAGACTTGTATTCTGAGCCTGAATAGTCCCTCAGCAGAAACCATGGCCTATGCTCCTTAACTAGAACTAGACGTCCAGTAAAGACTTTGGAGTCCTAAAAAACCCACTCCTGTGCTCAGAAGAGCATTCCCTCACCAGCAACACCAGACATGTCTACCACAGCTCAAGCTCAATGTAGAATGAGCATTTCCTGCCAACTGCATTTTGTATCCTGATGTTTTCCCCACCAAATGCATGTCTTGTTCTTAGTGAGACTGTGCACATTTTGGTTTTGCAACATTTAAAAACATTGTACATTGCTTAGAATCATGCAGACATGGTAGGATAGGGTGCACACTGGTGGGTAGCATGTTTGTGCAATGGTAATCAATGTGCAACAGTGACAAGCACTACAGTTTCAAGACTATTTGGTATACAGGCACTTGTATAAATGTGCTAGTCCAACAGATCATGTCTCCAGTTCTACTACACTTACAGCTATTGACACAAGAAAGTTGAGAAAACAGTTGTGTATGTTGCACTTCACTGTTATTATCTGCAATATCACAACAGTAAAACAAAATCTGCACACCCTGTACTACAATCCACCATCTGTAGTCCACACCTACACTTAATACCTGCTGCCACAGGATTGGTGACATGATTAGCCCTATCATAGTATTCATTGCAAAGTTCTCACTGTTAATTGCAGTGCAATGCCACTTACCGTGTTGGCACAATGGCCAGTAGTATTAATTGAATGCATCTGATTTATGTTTATGGCTGTCTGGGTCCTGTCTGCTACCTGGGTGGTCCATTCCTCCAGTTTGTGTACTGCTGCCCTTCACACAAACCAAGTGAGCACAACCAAACATGTTTGTGGTAAGTGGTGCATCTCGCAAACAATGGCCTCAAAAAAACATTTTTTCAGACATAGCTGAAATGCAAAAAAACAATCTGTGGCAGTGCCCCAAATAAATTTTAATGAACAAACTCAAGTAAGAGAAAAGCAATTGCCATGTTGTCCTGTAGTCTTCTTTCATGGCCAGCAACCTTGCACAAAAATGCCATTTGCATCATAACTCCCAACTGTCCATAATTTTGCAGAATGTCTAGATGTTTGCATCATATAATGACATACATTTCAGTTTCATACTTCATATCCTTCAGAAAATGTAAGCTAACACAAATCCTATTATTCTGCCTACTTTCTACATTTATAATAATATGGTCAATCTATCCCTATTTTGGGGCCCTTTTCCCCTGTTGTTTTGGACTTTGTCTAGATTTCTTGAACTAAAAGGTTGGGAGGTAAAATCTATATTCATGTTATAGGTTTTGTGGCCAACAGCACTGGTGTGAGCAACAAAACCTTCCTTACCTGTGCTGTGCATCATTAATATGCATGATGTGATGCCATGTGATGCTGCACAATGAGCAATATCTTGTACACAAAAACACTCCATGTAGGCTTTCGCAGAACCTACATGGAGTTTATTGAATCCATGGGCAAGTCTTTATTCACAACTTGACTGTTTGTTAAAACTGGAGAAAAAGGGTTTGTCCTGCATGCCTCTGTTTATGTGCAACAAATAACTTTAATTTAAGTAAAGTGAAGAAGAGGTAATGACAAACAAATCTTGTAAATTTGTTATGTATTCTTGACAGTGGCTTATTTACTCAGTTCATAAAGAGCCTAGTATTTCTCTTCTAAGGAACCAAATCTTCACCAGCAGTCAATAGAAAGCAATAGATGAGAGCATCTCGAGCAGTTCATACCTCAGTGATCACAGGGACTCTGCCAAGATGCACTTCAAATGTATGAATTTCATCTTTATATATTGTCTTTCCTATATTTCAATACCACTTCCATTTGAAAAACTGCCAACCTAATTAAAAAAAAAAAATAGAAAACCAAAATTTCCATTTGAAGAAAATTTTCTTGTAAAAAAACAGTACACTGCTTCATTCCTCATGCAGAAATTCAACAATGTTTCAAATATTACCACTTAGACAGAAGGAAAATGGATAAAGATGATGATTTCCACTTCTGCAATATTAGTCTTTTCATCACCATCAAAGGACACAGTGGGCAGGATTTACGAAACTTCCATGTAAGACTTAATATGTCTTACTCGGAGGCTGCAGTTGAACGGTATGACATCAGCATGCCATGCATATTCATAAGAACATGCCGAATCATACCCTAGTCTAACACGGTCCATGTAGGAAAGTAGGGGGCGTGTCCAATTGCCGAGTACAGCAAAGGGACACGCCCCCAGAAGAGTCAGAGTCCTGAAAGTAAACACCCATGAGCGAGTCTGCCGAAATGTCAAGGAACACAACACCACACATCCCCACAGACTAAACCCTACTGAAAATGTATAAAATGTAAAAATAGCAGTTTCCTTTTTTTTTTTTTATAATTTCCAAAATGTTTGCCCGCATTTGCGCTCGTTTGCACGGGTATGCCCTTCGTTTAGCCACAGTTAGCAGACATTGAAAAGTATATAAGATCTACATATGCAAATTAAGCCAAGTAGCAATAGCGTAGCGGTAGAGATGTCTGCCAAAGAGGAGGTAGTCATGGTTCGAGCACCCACAATATCATTCTCCATTTTTATTTAAATAAGTATGAAACAATCCCCTGACATATATAACTATAATTTAAGTAAAATGTAATGAAATGGCCCATGTACTTGTGAACAAAACTGATGTAATATATAAAAAAGGATCATAATTGCCCATAGCTTAGCAACGCTTTAACAAGCTTAATATGAGTGTCCGGAGCTGAGCAGCACTTTAACAAGCTTAATATGAGTGCCCGTAGCTGAGCAGCACTTTAACAAGCTTAATATGAGTGCCCGTAGTTGAGCAGCGCTTTAACAAGCTTAATGTGAGTGCCCATAGCTGAGCAGCGCTTTAACAAGCTTAATATGAGTGCCCGTAGCTGGGAAGCATTTCACCCAGCTTAATATGAGTGCTTATAGCTAAATAACCCATTACCCAGCGTAAGCCATTTGCGCGGAGCTGTGCAGCGCGCCAACCAGCTTACCGTCGGGCAACGTTGGGCAAGCTGTAGCAAAGTCGTCTTTACACAAACACACCTCCTAGCCTGTCTAGACAGTAGTAAAATAAAAAAGCAATGACAAGGGTCGAACCCGGGATACTGTGCACCATAGCCAAAATACTAAACCACTAAGCCATGACAGTTGTACTTAGAAATACAGTATTACAATACATATAGGAATGAATGAAAATATAACCATGACAAAGCAGGTTTGCTGTAAGCTGAGAAATATCCAAAATGGCCAATCACAGATAAGTGTAGGAAAACCGGCATATATAAGCCCCATAGGTGGGAATACACACCATAACTGATTGTGGTACCCATTTGCAGTCAGGATGGCAGGTGCAGGAGAGGGAAATCGCTTTTTTGAGCACAAAGGTGGGGCGTTGAGGAGTCAAAATATATGGTTTGGCTCCTAGTCCACCATCATGAAGGCCAACTCATGCAGGGCCAGGTTCAATGGGGAGCGTACAAGGCAGAGGCGTGGAACCGGTTGGCACATGATCTCACCAGTGCCACAGGCATTCCGAGGACTGGTGAACAGGTCCATCACCACCATTTGGACCTGAAGCGATGAAAGGAGGACCAACTGAACCAATGGATCCAGGAGGCCCGTCAAATGCCCAATGCCCCACTACTGAGTAAGTATCCATGTAATTAAGTATGTAAGAAATGCTATCCTAGCCTATAGTATGGATAGGTATGTTCCAATATTCCTTCATTTATATTACAGCTGCAGGTGTTCGTTCCGCGAATTGGCAAGCCTATGGTGATAGGCTGGCAAGGTTGCACCACCAGGCAGGTTAGTAATTATTCTGCTGGTATTGTTATAGAATATAAGTGAGACAGCCTGTAAAAGAGTTCAGTATTGTAACCCAGTAATAAAGGTCAAATAAGCCTAGAAGAAAGATTCTGCTAGTATTGTAAGATTAGATAAGTGATGCAGCCTGGAAAAGCGTATTGCAATCCAGTAATAAAGATTAAACAAGTCTCAAATAGAGTTTCCACCTGTATTGTAATATCAGATAACTGCTTCAGCCTGAAAATGAGTGTTGTAATCAATCAACAAAGGATAGACAAGTGTTGAATACATCCTTGTAAATTCTGCCATATGAAATAAGTGAGTCAGCTGGAAAGGATTGTTGTAACCCAGTAATAAATGTTAATAAAGCCTAGAATTAAGTACCATCCTGAAATGTAAATATAAAATAAGTGAGAGAGTGTGAGAAAGACAGTTTGAAGCTACCAAGAAAGCTGTAATAAGTCTGGAATAAAGGTATACTGTATTCACTACATAATGAAATGAATGAGACAGCCACAACCAAAGAGTGAAATGTCTTTAATAAAGTAAAGAACCTGGACTGTGTCCACCCCACAATTTGGATATGTTGCTGTACCCTTGCATTATGGAGATAGTATGGTTGTATGAAATGCTGAACATCCACAGTTGTCTAGACCCATATAAATCAAATGTATAAGGATGCTTTACCTGAACACAGCCAGGTATGAACATATATGAATAAAAATGGAATGTATATTAATGTAGCAGTAACATTCGCATCACCAACATTCCTAAGGTTACATACAGGAAACTGTACTAATACATATAGGGGATATATATCAGCATCTACTAGGAATGTACAGTATATGTATAGGTAGTTTAAGTTGTTAATGTAATATTTCTCCACCCTACCCTATTCTCACAAATGATGCCATTCCACACCAAACTGGGTATGTGTATTCACAATTAATTCCCATGGACATTTGTCCTGTTGGTTTATACATATCTGCATGTACATTGATGCATGTGCCCTGTTCACATATCCAAACCTGATGGCCTGTTGCCACCAATGAACCCTGCATGCTGTTGGAATGTCCACTGTTGTTCTAAATATGCATGTGTTATGCTTTCTGCTCAATGTTCGGAATTCATGTGTGTTTGGTTAATGGGAATACTGATGCATGCTGTTACAACTAATTTTGAATGGTGTTGTTTGTTATTAACCCAAAATGCCATATAATACTGCTAAACATAGGGCAATAGGGAAGGTGGGTTCCAGCGGAACCACCTCTCCCACCTCAGATTGTGAGTGCACCTGGCACCAGTGCCCAGGCTGGGACCTCCTCCTCCAGTGGCCCTGTGCCACCTTCGGGTGGAAGCGCTGCAGGGGATGGGGCTTGTCCCCTCTCTGCAAGCGTGGCCTGAGGAGAGCCTCCACTCATCCTCCATAGGGTCCGGTCTGTGGTGCGTAGTGAGATCAGGTGTTCCATGACTGATCCCCTATGCCAGCTTGAGGTGAGAGTGGTGCAACTCACGGGTGTGCCTGCTCATCCTATCCAGCCCCCAGCACAGCCCCGGCCTGGGCTGTGAAGGCACAGTGGTAACTGCCCATGGGTGGGGATCTCAGTTCCACTGTTGCCATCTGTGGTCTTATGGGCTTGAGATATCTAAACATTCGTCCCCGTCAATTGTGTTTACCCCCACATGTGTCATACTCCACCCCTGTATGCGTCTTGTTTGTCTTGTCTGTTAACCTCCCCAACCTACCTCCCCAAATATACCTACCTCCTGTACCTCACATTCCACTCTCACCTGAAAAAAAAATTAAAAAAAGGGCACTCTGCTCCCACAAAAAAAATTACGCCCCATACATAGCTGCTCATTTCACATTCATGTCTGCTGGACATGTAAACTGATAATTACAATTGGCTGTACAACATATTTAGTTGTCCTCACCCCTCTCTCAGGGGTGGAAGGTGTCAAATCTCACTCTAAATTTCTAACATATGCACAGCTGTTGCTGGTAAAGAATTGGACAGCTATGGGCCTTCCCTACATCCTTCCTGCAGATCCCGAGCTTGTTTTCCTACTGTTCTACCCTCTTTGTGCCCCCTTTTTCACCACTGTCCTGTTTCCCCATTTTCTTTTCTTTAAAAGAAATTAGTGCGGGTGTTAGCGGGAGTAAGCACTTTTAAGCAGTAGTCAGCGGGTGTGTGCTTGTGTGTGCTTAGCTAAGCATAGATAAGCGTAGCTAAGCATCGCGCAAATTCGTGCAAACCCACTTACAACTGCTTAAAAGTGCCTTAGTCACTCTTTATGACAAGGCCTGTAGTCTGCTCATCAGCAAAATAAAATAGCCCTGTCAATCTCGAACCCCGGACGTTGGAAACACTAGACTGTATGAATTACCACTGAGCCACAGCAAATATACAAGAACTTGGTGCTGAAAGAAATATATCATGAAATACAATGAGTGAATGTAAAGGGAAATTAGGAAGGCCATTACGCAAAGCTTGCTCTGTGTATCTTTATTGGCAATTCTTGTGGAATTGCATTACATGAGTGTGATAAGAGAAACAGCCATGCTAGTAGGTAATAATGTTACAGTAGCACCTTACAAACCCCACACAGTATCAGAGCAGGATAAACACTGCCATATTTGAATAGGTAAGAGGCCAGACCTCCCAACTGTGACTGATTTACAGGGATGTCCCTGATTTGCAAACAAATGTTACCTGTGCCCCACTGACTCCCTGTGAAATGTACTAACAGTAGGCAGAAAGGTGGGGAATCCCACATAATGGTAACTGTCAATAAGTTACAGTAGACACTACTTGCATGTCAGAAATGGTGTAGTAATGCATATGCTCAAAATACCCCACAGTCACAACTGCAGAATATCTGAAATATATCACGGGTGTATACCCACTGATATGTACCTTTCCCTGAGGCTGGTCAAATATATACCTGAGAGTATCTGACGCCTGGAAGTGTCAGAAACACACAGGCATATTAGCCTGTCTGCTGTTAAACAGTCTGTGAATAGCTGTAGAATTACTTCCTCAAGCATGCCCTTATGTAGGAGTACAAGACAGAAATATGAAAGGATGTAGCCACCTAACATACTAATGACAGTATAGCAGTTCACAAGTACTGCATGTGCCTGATATTCATAATCGTTAGTACAATATACTTAGTTGTCCTCACCCCTCTCTCAGGGGTGGAAGGTTTCAAATGTCACAGCAAATGTCAAACATATGTACAGCTATTGCAGTTAAAGAAATGTGCAGCTATGGACCTTCCCTACACCCAGCCTGCCCATCCCTAGCTGGTGTCCCCACTGACTTCCTGCTACCTGCTGACAACTGTTTAAAAGTGCCTTATTCACTCTGTATGACAAGGCCCTAGTACTGCTAAGCAGCAAAATAAAATACCCCTGTAAGTGTCAAACCCCAGACTTTGGGCTCACTAGACTGCATGAAGTGCCACCAAGCCACAGCAAACATATAATAACTCAGTACTGAAATAAATATATCATGCATTACAAGGAGTGAATGTAAATGGAAAATAGGAAAGCCATAGCAACACATTCCAGTAAAGACAAATATCAGGCATTCAAGGAGTGACTGTAAAGGGAAAATACAAAATCCATAGTAACACATTGCAAGAACTACTGTTGTATGCCAGTTAATCCTCAAATCCCACATGTAAGTACATACTCCCATGTAAACAGTGTTAGCATTAGCAGGTGTGAAATAACATACACACTGAGAAGGGTGAACTGGAAGAAGCAACAGTCAGGTTTCAGTACAACATGCATTTCAGTGGCTACAACACAGCATTAGATATGAGAGATATACCAATCTTCTGACTCACACAACAGTGGCCACAGCAAACCAGCATGGTCCCCACCTTGCAAAACTGAAAGGCCTACGCCTACCTAACCTATTATTTTATAGCAGTGTCCTGAAATCACAGTGAGAACTGCGATTATCACACAGCAGGCTGCATGCAATTACTAAATGCTGGCCACCAATTGGTGCAGAGGCCATCACATGCATATGTGCAGATACCTACAAAAGCAGCCAGTACTGCCAGTCCATGCATGCAATAATATCATTGCAGCAACTGGAGGGAGAGAGAGACAGAGACCAAAAAAAAAAAAAAAAAGCAAAGAAGCAAGCCAGCAAGCCAAAAGAAAAAAGCTGTCAGAGACACCAATCCACAAAATATAGAAATACAACACATCAACAGGTACAACTGACAGAGGTGATAAATACAAAGGAAATGTATGTAACAGATATGTATTTGCTGGCATCTGAATGATGTGTCTGAAAGGTAACCTACATAAGGTGAACCCTCCATATGTGTTAGCAGTCTGTATCTATATGTATATGCAGATGTGCATAGGGCAAGGGACATACTGCAACTGTTAGTGAAGGCTGGACATACATATGTAGTTGAAGGTTGCTATGTGCACATATCAATATAGGTTGCAGTGTGTGGCATGGAAAACAGCATGCAGTGCAGGTATATGTCATGTGGTGGTGAATGTCTGTGGGACTGAGCCAGTGAGGCCTGCTACAGCTATACGGCCTGAGGACAGCATAATGCATTCTACACAACACTGTGCAATATCATTACAGAATGGTATGTCTCACAACTGTTTCAGAAGTGATATTCCCACCATGAAAGGTGGGCAGTCTATGTGCCTAGATGTGTATGTATATGTACAGCAATGAATGTTTAGAAGTGTGCATGTGTGTATATATATCTATATCTATATATATATATATATATATATATATATATATATATATATATATATATATATATATATATATATATATACATATCAATATATATATATGTACATAGATAGAGAGGTATGTATAGATAGATGGAGATATATAGATAGATAGACAGAATATGTATATACATATAGATATAATAGATACATACATATATAGATATATATGTAGATACATTCATATATACAGATAGATATGAATGTCTATAGATATGTATATATATATATATATATATATATATATATATATATATATATATATATATATATATGGTTATATATAGCGGTGTGTATATATATATATATATATATATATATATATATATATATATATATATATATAGATATGTATATATTGATATATATATATATATATATATATATATATATATATATATAGAGAGAGAGAGAGAGAGTGAGAGAGGGGGACATGGGGGCAGATGTATTGCAACAGGTGCCTGGTGACCAAGGCATGGATTGAACACCAGTGTTGATATTGCAGTACCATACCTCATCCCAAAACACGTTACCCACTAACTACCACATAGGTGGTTGCCTGCCTACCACTGGAGGTGTCAGAAGGAGGGAACATGTGACACAGGTGTACAATAGCCTCCCCTTTGATATCCACAGTGGCACATTAGTTTTGGAATCCCTGTACATGGTATGTGTCATCACAAAATGTGTGTCAGCTAGGGAAATGTAAGTCAGTGTACCCCTCTACACCTCACAATGTCCTATGCAGTATGTACCTCCCATGAGAACTACGGCAAGTGGAAAGGCCACAGACATGCCTAACAAATACTGATAATGCCCTCAAACACATTCCCTATGCAGACTGACTCACAAAACCACAGCTAGAGTGCCTTGCATACTTCCTACACAGAGGTTACCACTGCTGGACATACAGAGTTATGTCACACCCATACCAGTCGGCTAACCACCATGGCAACACCTCACAATCCGTCCAGCCTACATAACCTAGGGCCCTAAACCTTGTCACTGCACTAAACAGCACATGCTGGAGGTACAGGTTCCTATACACAAATATGCCATACCCTGGACTAAACCACCCAGCATTAACAAACAAGACTCCTTATTAGTAGATATCATACATGCCCCTGATGAATGTTATGGAGATAGATAATATGCCCTGTGAGTCACCTCTGTGTAACCTTTTCACAGGAGGAAGTAAAATCACATTACATGTGTCCCAAAGGGCAGGGTAGCATATGGCTAGGCTGCCCTAGGCCCAGGGCCAATAGCATAGTACCTACCTGTGACACAATTTACACACACATGTACTCAGTGCAATACAAGCTATGTGAGGTTGAATGAGTGTGACACTGACTGCGTGCAAGGTCTGTAAAGGTGTGATAGCTTAGCATGAGTTTGTGTCTGTCATCATAGTTTGTGTTCTAGGTGTGAGTCCAGAGAAAGATGTGTCAGTTATCGGGATGCAAACATAGTAGATTGGCATATGTTGTGCTGTAGTTCCCTGTGTATGACTGCGGTGACCCATTGTAGACAGAAGCAATACATGTATGCTCAGTAAGTGGTACTGCTGTTGAATCCAGCTCACATATGAACTGTTGTACTACCTGAAGTTGTAGGCCTAAACACTACAGTACGGTGTATGTTCACATTCCCTGGTAACACTGTCTGGTGTATTTCCTGTAGTCTGCACAGATTACATACCTCATGCATAGGTATCTGTAAGTAGGGGCACACAGTACTATGAGGTACACAGTTAATGCTCATCTGTGTCATCATACATTTGTGTGTGTATGTATGTGTAATGTGTGTGTAATGACGCCTGTACCATGGCTGCAATCACATGTGTGTTACAGGGTATGTGTGTGTACCTGGCAGCATGTATACTCTGTGACAGCAGCATGCTGGCTATATTAACAAATGTGCACATATGTCAGGTAGGGGTATGGCATCAAAGACTAGGGTGGATTACCATTGGAACTGTAAATGTGCATTGCATTCATTGCATGGGATGACAATATTCTTCATCCATTAGCTTGATACATACCCCCAGTGGGAGGTTGTGCATTGTATCCAAAACAGTGTGCCGAGTGCTGGTGTATACTAGTTTGCTGTATAGAGTGTGGCAGGCACTGTCAGACAGTTTTGGGCTGAGCACTGATATGTGGTCTTGAACATGCGTATCCCCTGATAGACAGACAGATGCTATATATGGCACTTAAGTGATATTGGTACATTAGAATATTGTGTGTCACATGACTTGCTCACATATTTTTCTTTTCCTTCCAGGGTGATAGTGCATCAGCATAACCCACCTTATACAGCAGCATAGGATCAGGAGATCCACCAGAGCCTGTAGCAGAATTTCTCTGTGCTGTTTTCCAGGACCAGCCAGAACCAGCATGAGAGGGCTGCACTGTGGGAAGATCTTGTCCGTCTGGTCAATGACATAGGCATGCATATCTGGACATATGAGCAGGTACGCCATCACTGCAGTGATTTAATTAGACATGTCCGGCAGCGTGCATCTGATATCCACAGACAACAGCTTGCCACAGGTGGTGGGGTACCTATCCACCCCCCCCTCACCAGTGTGGAGGAGCACCTCCTAAGTGTTGTGGCTCCAGGCCAACAACAACAACATCCACAAACATGTGTCATCATGGAGGCTGGAGCCACCCAGCATGTTGAAATAGAGTGTGCAGGTAACATGCCATATCTGTAGTTGACTGTTCTCTGTACTGGTAGTTTACGCGTGTGTGAGATGTGTACTGTGTGTGTAGCTGTTAACCTGCCAATTCTTCTGCAAGATTGATATTCTGAGTATAATCTGTATACCTGTGAAAGCCAACTGTTGTACTACTGTACTTTATCATACTCACAGTATCAATGGCATAGTTGTGGCCACTGGCAATCACTCTCATATTTTTGCAGGTCCCTCTGGAATGACAGCAAGGCAGCCAATCCATGCTGGTGAGTGTGTAATAACAATACTATTGCTAATGACATGTGCATGTCATATGGAGGTGTAGTGTGCGCACATGTAACAAACCTACACATAATGCATGCTGTGCATGTTTGCTGTGAGACTATGCATATCCCATGATTCTCAGTAGCTGCCTCACTCACATGTAATACACAGAGCATGACACACATGTGTGGCAACGCAGTACTCGACAATGGATAGGCATACCTGATACACATGTATACAACACACACATGTTTGGCATAGACACTACACCTTAGCCTGCTACACATGTCCAATTATGACACCTTCTGTATGCCCACCCTTCAGTATCCCACTTATCATCTACGCAGCACAGATAATATACCTGAGAGCCAGAGGCCTATCATGTCTTTGTGCAAGAGTCTTGAACAAATAATACATTCATGGTAGGCAATGCTCACTATTGGCCACCTTACACACCCATGTAACAAGTGGCTGTGTAATTGTGGATGTAGTCATGTTACTGCACTTCAGGTACAGCATGCTAGCTGCCTGTCTGGCAGACATTATTATTGTTGACTGACCACAAGAAGCATGTTGATCATGGCTCACGTTACTACACCACATCCAGTTCCACTGACCACAAAAGTACACATAGCAGTTATTGCGTAGCACCATCTTGTGTTGTGTGTGTGTGTGCAAATATATGCACCCACATCTTGTAACACTTGCACAACATTGTTCTGTCCTTGTACACATTGTGTCCCAGGGTGGAGACAATCACTGAACAACTACACACAAGCATCAAGTACACGTATACTGTTATTAACAAGGGCTGTCTACACTTGCACTGCATGTTCCTGTGCAACACATAATCTGCATGCTGACATGTGTGCAGTGATGTTTTTCCTTGTGATACTGTCACCCACCCTCAAACAGTATTGTGTATGTGTTGGATTGCAGGTGTGTCTGTGTTTGTATCTGCTGTACTGAGGAGTGTGCCTGTGTGCTTGTGTGCCTGTGTGCCTGTTTGCATGTGTGCTAACATTGTGTACATATTTGTAAACTGTGTTTCCTATCTTCCTCTCACAGGTTCTGATGTTGCTCTGGTGGAATGCAGCAGGGAACCTGAAGCCACTGCTGGGGATAGTGATAATGATGATACATGTGTAATGGCACAGGGAGGTGTGACAGGGTCTGTCGTTGGTCAGCCAATCGACACTACACAGCAGTCAACCGCATCAATGCGCACAGTCATCCTGCCGATACATCCATTGTCACCAATGTCCTTAGCTGAGGGACAGCATACAGTGGGCATTGACCAGGGTAGTGTGGTATCACTGGCACATGCATCCCCTCACAGCAGCCATGGTCAGATTCCTGACATGGTACCACACAGGCAGATGTCCAGGGGTTCTCGTGGCAGCATCCGTGGTCGTACTGCCCCTGTCAGACGTGCCTACAAACGTCTTTCAACCTCAGCCATGTTCTGGGCTGTAATGCAGGCACAGGCACATATGGAACGGTACACCATACAGGGTCTGAGGGAGCTTAGAGCACATCGCACCACTATGAATGACACTATGCGTGACGTTGCGGCTGCCATCCGTAATATCAGCAAGGTCATTGATAGACGTTGGGAGGACACATTAGATCTCTTCCACACCTACATGTCCAGGAGCCAGGACAGTGCAGGACAGTTGAGGCGTCGACGTGGACGTATGTCAGCAACATCATTAGCTGGCAGTCGTCGCGGACGAGAACAAACCCGCAGACGCTCCCATAGTGCCAGTACCAGCCCCAACATTGCTGGGTCTGTGCTGTCATTAGACCATCCTAGAAGACCACGTGCATGTGGCTCTGGACAGTCCCAGCAGGGATATGTGTCCAGTCAACAACCCACTGCCTCTGATGACAGTACCCAGTCTGGCTTAGTACCTGATACTGTCCGTAGCACCTCTGCCAGGCACAGGTACCATGTCCATGGCCAGAGACCGTGATCTGTATGACCTGGCAGGTACAGTCTGTGGCTGTCCACAAACACCCGTATATGGCAGCCACATGGTGGAACTGTGTGCATGCATACACACACACATAATGCTAACACCTAAGGCTAACACATACACACACAAATCGCATCAACATTGCCCCATGTTGTACTGTTGTCCCTCACTAACACACACAGACATACATGTCGATTGGATGTGTCAATGGAAGACTCTGGCAAACCAAGTACACACCCTGTGCATATGATGAAACTGTGCCACCTCCTGCCATCTGTAACATTGATGCAGGAACATGATAGCATGGTGCTGATGCACAGGGTAACTACATAGCACTGTAGTAATATTATCATGTTGTTAACAGTACAGTGTAATGATATCGTTGTGGGTATATCTGAGCATGCATGATGTATTAACACTATGATTGTCATTGTAGTTTTGTATATACCAGTGTTAATTCCCAAAGTGTACTGCCTGCACATGTGCCACATGGCTGTTGTGTGTACCTGTGCCTGCATGTGTTGGGGTGTGGACAGTACATGTGTGATGTTTACAGCACAGAGTTGCAGGTGTACATTTGTGAACATGGTTAGCATGGAACATGACATGGTTTGACAGTGTGCTGTGGGTGATATGGTTTCCAAATGTCAATGGTCTGCATTTTGGTATTATACACAGCCTACATAGCCTGACATTCAGTGGTCATTACATGGTGTCTCCTCAACTGATACACAGATGTAGGAACCTGGTGTCATTGATATTCCTGCAGTACTACACTATACCAGTAGCCATTCTTACTGAGCTCCACATATCCCTGGGAACAATACTCTTTGGCATATAGCAGTCTCACGTACATGCCAACACACTACGGATATGTCCATCCACGACTGCAAATGCATACAGTGGCCTACAATGCATTCTACACATGACACACCTAACCACCACAAGGGTATCCTACAGACAGATACCTGTTGTCCAAGCCATGCTGTATTGCTGTAACGCAACTGTAGCATTGTCATCGGCATGTACTTAACATAGTATTTCAATAGTACCATGTAGGTGGTAGCACCCATCATGTAGAACGGGCAATGGTGTGTACATGTGGACAAGTGTTATGTTGTCTGTCCTGTGATATTCACATTTTCAAAGGTATTCTGCAGTCCCTCGGTGTATCAACTAAGCAAGAAGGTGTCTGTATGCATATTGGCAACAGTTGCCATACACCTACACTGGATGTCCATCACTCACAGACTTTGCTGTGTTTTAACATGCCTGACATATACTCCAGACATGAACCCTCACCCACATTAATCTATCAAAGCTTTCATGGGTGTGTGTCACATAGTTGGCCTAGGACACAGATCACTGCAGTAGCCTGCATTGTCACCAACATACATGTATGGCCTAAGGTCTGGGAAGCTGCGGCACATGCTGGCAAAGGTAAAAACTGTATTCATACAAGGCAGGCTTCACACATAGGAACTATTAAAGGTCACAGGTACATATCTGTATGTGGCACACACATACCTGATGTGTGCATTGAAATTACTGTTATAATAATATGTCATACAATAATAAAAGCAAAACACACAACACATTGACAAACACACACATGGCATTTGTAGGATTCAAACCCCTACCTAACTTTGTTATGATACTTGAAAGAGACGCATTAGCACAACGCGCTATTCGCATTACTGGATGATTTCCCTTCTCCCGCTATATTTATAGGGTGCTGACATCATCAGTCTTTACAAAGAGGAATGTGCATCTTTTAGTGTGTCATCCCAGTCTTCAAAAAGGCCATTCCTTTCACAGCAAATTGCATACATACACACCCCCCTGCCCCCCACACACACAGCATTTGCAGGATTCAACCCCCTACCTAACTATGTTATGATACTTGAGAGAAACGCATTAGCGCAGCACGCTATTTGCATTACTGTATGATTTCCCTTCTCCTGCTGTATTTATAGGGTGCTGACATCATCAGTCTTTCCAAAGAGGAATATACATCTTTTACTATCCCTCAGTATGGGGGATAATAATATATGTGCATTAACAGATGCCTAGTTCAGGGTCACATATGCACACTGCCACTGACAGGTTACGTTCTATACCATGCTTCATGACCACAGGACTTATAACACACAACACAACTAGGGGGTGTGTCCATATACATCACAGATACAACCACCTCTGGGTTGGAACCACTGCACTAAGCATGACCGGCCATACATATACAACTACCATTGTGCAAAACTGCCTTTTGGTTTGGTGTGTAGTTCAGATCCCCCCCCCCCCCATACCCAGGAACCACACTCGGCTTTCCTGGGAACAGTGTAGGATATGAAGGTCTTCACAGACATCATTATAGTGGTTGACTTCAGATACACGAATATTGACTGGGGATATTACACAGGCCTCAACAACATCACCCTACAGCCACTACAATTTGTGAATCCATGTGCTATGGCACAACCAGTCACCACAGCCACAAGGGGGAATACATATTGGACCTGATCATCACCAACATGGGGACTCTATGTTCCACACCAGAGGTAGAACCCTCATTGTTAAGATCAGGCCATAAACAACTTTCCCTGAACATCCATATACCGTCCCCACCCCCAGCCAAGGAAATCACTGTAAAGAATTTCTCAAAAGCAGACTTTGCACTTGTGAAGACTGAGGTGGAATACTTCAAAGGCCCCATGCTGGAGGATAATACAGTCCAATCTGCAGAATCCTTTACAAACGCATTCTATGAGCACCTGCAGGTATGCATTGATCATGCTATCCCAAATAAAACCATGACTCCTCCAAAACAGGAGACCTGTCTGGTTGACCACGGCCATATATAAGCTGTACAACAGAAGGAGGAAGCTACTACATAACAGAGCAATATCCCACAGAGGGAGGACATCTCTGAACAGTATTGGCAAGACACTTCAATCCCTCATATAATCATCACTTGCAAGTTTTGACAGTGAAATTGACCAGACACTACAGATAATCACACAGCCTTCTTTAGTTATGTCAGGAATATGTGTGGAAACACCCAGATATGCTCTGAATTGTTGCATAACAGCACAAAATATGCCAAACCTACGGACATAGCCTACACCCTGGCAGACAGAGTCTGCACAAACGTCCCCCCCTTACCCCCAAGGGTACAGATGCCCATCCCAAATGAATGTAACCTCCCTGATATCACAGATGCACAGGTGAAAGGTGCCTCTCCACAGCAAATAACACAGCATATGTATGGGACTGGATGATGTCCTAGGCTGTGTCCTACACAAGCTCTGAGTAGAACTGAACACTCACATTAAGTCACTGTTCCAACTTAGCCTTACTACAGGATATGTACCCTGAGAATGGCATACAGATACAGTGCTCCCACTCCACAAAGGTGGTGCCACAACGGACCACAGGAACTATCCTATAAGCCTGACTAGTGTGGTAGAAACAGCTATGGAGCATATTATCATGGAAGTCATAATCAAAAACATTGTGAGCCTCCAGACAGTGGATCATACACAATTCGGCTTTGTTAAGGGCAGATCCTGCCTCTTACACATAGTGCATACATTTGAAACGGTTACTGAAGCCATGGATGAGGGCAAGGTAGTCCACACAGTCTACCTGTACCTTGCAAAAGCCTGCAATACAATACCCCACTCAGGCATCATACATATGCTTACCAGCTTAAATATCAACCCCTATATCACTAGATGTGTTGCTATCTGCCTCAGGGATGGAACCCACATGGTCAGAATTGCAGGTGCCATATCCAATTCTATACCAGTTACAACTAGTGTCTCACTGGGCTCAATTGTGGGACCTGTCCTGTTCGGTATGTACTTCTCTGAGGTTCAGACTAACACGGGGGGATCATGTCTAACAAAAGTCACAGATGACTGCTAACTGGGGGCCATAAGCAACACTGCAGCTGACACATGCTTCCTCCATAAGGGTCTCACTGAGATGGATGCTTGTTGCCAGAGCCATAGCTTCATGCTAAATGCTAAGACTTGCATAGTCACCCCCTTTGGGGAAAACAAGGTGCACACAAATTACCACATAAGTGGTAATCCATTAAGTACAGAAGATGTATTTACAGATTTGGGGACCAACATAGATCGTAACCTCTCCTTTGCTAATCACATTGACAGAGTCATTACAAAGACCTTTATATAGCCCTCCTTATCACATGGGGGTTTGCATGTAGATCATGGGAGGTCATTGTAGCCCTCTACTAGTCACTCATCAGGCCCATGTTTGACTACAATGCCCATTTTGGGGTGTACCTTACCCAACACCTGCAGCAACTACAGTGACCAGAACAGTACCTCCCCAAGAGGATCATGGGCTACACACAGATGTCCTATGCAGCTCAACTAAAGGATCTCCAGCTCTACTCAGTTGCTTAACGCCTACTCAGAGGTAATCTATGCCTGACGTACACAGCCATGTCAAACCCAGAAGTAATGGACACGCTCCACCTCATAACATCCAAGACCCTTAGAGCTACACACTCCAGGGACTTAAACCTCAGCACAGAACTAAATAGGACATGCTGCACGGACAGATTCATTACCCAGAGGCTCCCCTCACTCTGGAATTGAATCCCAATTAGAGTTAGACATAGCCCCTCGCCAACCCTCTTCCAGGAAAATCCAGCCGCATGGATGGGAACTTGCAAATTCACCACTGGGATCTCCATTGTGTCCCTGCTTGACAGAGGCACAGCAAATTAGCCTTAAAGGGTGCCTTCTGTGACCTACTTTACTGAGGCACAGTAGGCTACTCTACTGGGGAGGCGGACGCCAAATACACTCTGCCTAGGCTTATGAATTCCTAGGGCAGACAGCTTAGTATCGACCTCTGCACCTAAGTTTATGTTCAGGATGCACAATATTTGTTGCTGATACTGTTTGCAGGTCTTTATTACCGTAGCTTTCCCAGTTTCTATGAACAACTTGTGTATCTGCGTAACATGTTTGATCATGACAGGGTTCCAGTATATTAATATATGTGTCTGTTGTCATTTAACTGTGTGCATAGGGTGGATTGCTGGATCGTGGGAGGTTCCTGGCTTAACACATACAACTGCCAGATATGTGTGGCCGACTGCTATGCTCAGACATGGCCTAAGTGTGTGAGCATGCCTAGTTCAGGCTTTCCATGGTTTGTTGCCTGACATATGTCTCATTTATCCAAGTGTGTGAGCATGCCCAGTGTGACCTTTCCATATGTTGTGATCTGAAGTCCACTACATTTGTGGTTGTGTGTGAACATGACCAATATTGACATTTATACTGTGTGTGTTGGAAGTCATGTTGTGTTCTTACTGCCAGACTCCTTTATGTCATAACTCAATTGGGATTATGCTGTGCCTGCAGGGTTTCCATGGGATAGTTTGCAAAGACTTGTCAACATTCTTTTATACTGGCTGAAAACTGCAATACTGTCATGGTGTAGTGGTTCAGTGTTTTCACTATGGTGCACAGTATCATGGGTTTGAGTCCCATCACTGCTTTAAATGTTCATACTGAGCAGACCAGACGGGTTAAGGGCCAGTTGGGCAACTATGAGCATGTTGCATTTTTTTCAGCTATGGCCTACTTAAACCAGGCTTGTCCAACATTGCTGTGTATTTACCAGCTTGGATGGACATTGCCAAACATTACTCCACATTGACCACGGTTGTACTAGTTGGTGTGTGTGTGATTCTGTTCATAGGTTCATACTAGGCTATCTGCCTGTCAAAGGAAAAATATACTTTAAAAATTATCAAAACACGGTAGGTTCAGGTTAAGGCACTTTAATCTTGCTGCAAGGAGACAAAAACGTGCTAGTACAGAGTTTGCCTAACTAGAATCAGGAAATACAGGTATTTTTTATACATTTTCTAATAAGACATTGCCTACCAAGCTGACGTAGTGAATCACAAGTTTTGTCATCATTACTTCACAGTCATTGTTTTTACAATATTCTGCTGGTACCATCAATTTTTGTGAGAAACTTCCTAAGAAAAACAACGTGGCCTTGGCTACCACCGGTTAGATATATGCAATGTTACCATTCAAGATACTATGGCTAATTCGAGCACAAAGCAAGTATAGATTGCAGTTCATTTCTCTAATAGTCCTTTGTCTATGTTATCTCTAAACTTCTGCAGCTGCACATGTTCTCATACTTTGAACAGAGCTGATTGTTTAAAACCATTACATTTACAGAATACAGCATTGTTCATTCATTTTTCCTGACCTAGCAGATAATCATCTGCTTCTCAAGTACATTTCCAAAAGGCATAAACATGAATATCGCTGTGCTAGCAATTACTAGGTCAGAGAACATCTTATGATAGTTTGGTAATCCTAAAACTAAGGAAGAAGCTTTCAGTTGTTTCAGTTTGCAGAAAGCTGATTCTGCTTCTGGTGTCCACTATAATAAATCTTGTGCTGCCATCAGCTTTTTGAATATTAAGTTAGTCAGTGGAGCAGATTCCAAAGCATAGTTTGGAATCCAACTCCGACAAAAGTTAGTAGTACCCAGGAAGGACATCATTTCCTTCTTGGTATTTGGTTTAGGTGCTTGTAATATTGCTGTTTTTCTGTCTTCATCCAATATTCTTCCTTCTTTGGATATTACATATCCCAGGTATTTGACCTGTTTTTTCCAACATTGCAGTTTGTTTTTGTTTACCTTGTGTCCTTGAGTGGCTAAAAATTGCAATAATGCTATGGTATCCTCTCTGCATTCTTGCTGGGTGGGGGCTGCCAGCAGAATGTCATCTACATAAAGTAAAATCTGACTACCTTTCGGTGGGATAAATCCCACCAGGTTACTTGCCATTTCTTGTGCGAATATTGTTGGACTTTCACAATATCCCTGTGGTAGTCTCGTATATGTATACCGTTTCCCCTGAAATGTAAATGCAAACCAATGTTGGCTGTCTGGGTGTATCGGTATTGAGAAAAATGCATTGCTAATATCTACCACAGAAAAATACTTTTGTTGAGGTTTCAAATCATTCAATAAAGTGTGTGGATCTGGCACCGTAGGTGCCCTGGGTATAACTGCATCATTTACAGCTTGTAAATCTTTTACCATACACCATTCTCCGTTTGCTTTCCTAACAGGAAATAAGGGTGTATGACACGGTGAATCAGGAGATTGTATTAAGACTCCTTCCTTAAGTAAGGCTGCTATTATAGGTTTGATTTCTATTTCTGCATCCTTTCTTAAGGGATACTGTCTTTTTTGAGGTCTAAATGCTGATTTCGGCATGATAGTAACTGGTCCTGCTGTACGAATAAGTCCTACATCTGATTTCCCTGTTGACCAGAGAGTCTCTGGTATGTCTCGTAAGGCTTTTTCCTCTTCCTCTAGTAAGAGTACTACTCAGCTAGTCTCACTTGCCTGTGAGTGCACAGCTGGGTGTGTCTGTGTTATCCAATTTAATTTCTGCTTTTGTACTCCTTGTTCAGAGAGTTCTAACTCTGTCTGTTTTTCCCACCTTGTGACTTTTTCTCCTAGGTCTGCCCACTTCAAATTTCTATCTTTAGTTAAACTTACATGTGGTAATCGATTAGATTTGTAAAGTGCTAGGACTTCCTGGGGCAATGAACAGCTTACTACACTGTTTCCTTCTGTGTCCCAGTACAAATTTTGTAATACTAATCTAATGGCATGGTTTCTAAACAGTTCTTGCTCATATTCTTCATCAGGTCCTGGTCTGTTACAGTAATATAGAGTGCAATGCAACAAATGCTGTTTATCAGTGTCAAGGAAGGGGGATTTACTGATGGCTACGTTCATCAGTTCTTCGGTTACTGCCCCTGGACCAGTCATAACTAAGTCCTGGCTGTACCAATAAAATGTTTCACCCTTCGGTCGCACTACAAAAGTATCCATTTGTCGCTGTGCTTCCATACCCTGCATAGTTGGAACTATGGCTATGCCAAATATCTGCATTAAGTCACTGCCCAAGAGATTCACTGGGCATTTTGCAGAAACAACAATTTTGCTTTTCTGGGTCATCCCTGAAACTGGGTCAGTTATCGCTATGTTGTGGGAGAGTGGCTCCTGATACAGCTGTCCATTAGCTGCTTTCACTAATATGTAGTCCAGTGATTCTGAATTTTCTGGTAGTTTGGAAGGATGTATCAGGGTCCATGAAGCCCCTGAGTCACACAGGAATTTGACTTCCCTCCCCTCTACCAGAAGTATAACTTCCGGTTTTGTGTCTGCCAAGTAGAGCTCTAAGCTCAATAATGCTAAGGCCAAAATTTCATTTTCTTCATTATCTATGAATTCATGAACATCATCTATTTCTTCTGTCACATCCTCTACCCTTTCTATCACATTTGCATTTGTCTTTTCTTGTTTATTCCTATCCAGTGATTCTTGACTGTCATATAGTCATTCCTCACCCTCCTTGTCTTCTGTGGTTACCTTCTTATTTTGCCTGCAATCCCTTGCTAAATGTCCCTTTTTCCCACATTTGAAACATTCACCCCTTTTCTTTCTTTCTTCAAAGTCTTCTGATCGCTTATGAGATTGTTTGTTTCCCTGGGTATTTTTCTTACCCTTCTTCCCAGTTTGTACTACAAAGATTTCTGATCCGTCTTCTACTGAAAATACTTGAGTTTTCTTTTTCTTTTTGCTATTAAAATGCCTTTCGGCATGTCTTGCATATTCAAGTAATGACTGTAATCTACTTGTACGATGATCTACCATGTGCTTTGTAATAAAGCTGCTAATGGGCGCAATACTGCCTTTTAAAAATGCATTCTTTAGCTGTTGCTCATATGGGGAATCATGTGTTTGATCTTCAGGTACCTGCATTCCACAATGGTTATTAAAACATTCTAATAATCTGGCATAATATCTATCAACAGTTTCATCTTCTTGTTGTATGCATTGATTAATGCAAGTCCAATCAGCCCTAGGCTTCCATTTTTCAGAGATTCGGTCTGTCAGACCTTTCACTCTGTTGTCCAGTTCTGCGGTACTATGTGGGAGTGGTCTAAGCTCTGCATCATGGGGATTCCAGTTGCCACTGATCATGTGCCAATCTGGACCTATGATTTGTCTAACTACTTTCTCTACTTCTTCTCCATTCAAATGGTAACTTAACCTCATGCCTTGTAAGTCTTCTAAGAATTTTCTAAAATTAACTTTTGGATGGGGAATTCCCTCTGTGGCTTTCCGGATGTCTTCCGGTGTCCACGGTCTATATACTAGAAGAGTTGGATCCTGTCCTGCCTGCGGATTTGGTACTTCTATGAGTGGACATATCTCTTCCTCACTCATAGCTTGTGAATTTTTATTTATTTCATATAATTCAATATCCCCTCTCAAATTGCGTGTTCGAGACCTGGTCTCGATAGGATCTCTCACAAACGGTTTTGATTTTGCAGGAACAGCTGGGTATAGCGGAGGTGGATCAGCTTGCCCACTCGCTTCATATTCTGGTAAGGGAAGCGAAGGGGCAGAGGAGGGGCTGTTGCTATTACCAAGTTATTATCTTCTTTATCTAAGACCATTGCTTTTGAATTTTTAATCTTTTGTTCCCTGCGGTTTGCTTCCTCAAGCCACCTGTGTGCCTGAGGGACTCCTAATTGTCGTTGCTTTTTTTAGCTGACCTTTCGCGTCTGTTTTAAGTTGTCTAACAAGTTTAATAAGTGAAGTTTTGTCTAAATTACCATCAAATTTGTTTTTATCAACCCATTTTGTATAATACTTAACATTATCGGCACGCTGTAATTGCATATATTTCGCGTCTTCAGTTAGGGGCGGGTCTCGGGAACTTTTCCTGCACTGATTTCCCATGTTGCCTTAGCTAAGTCAGAAATTGTTATGTAACCCTTCTTATTATGTGGTACCACAATTTTACACCTTTTCACAGTTTATCTAGAATAACTGCCTACCTATTCTGTTTCCCTGATCTTTGACAAGACAGCAATCTTTTTGTCCCTGATCTGCACATGCAAATCTCCTGACAAAACAATACTGTAACAAGTCCCTGATCTAAAACAGAAAAAAGGTAAATTCTTACTTACCTGACCCTCTGTGAGTTGATCCACCGAAATGTTGACTCGTCCTCCAATCCCAGATCAGAAACAGTGGCTGGCCTCTTTCGAACGACAATTCAGTCGGAGGTCTTTCAAGACAGAAGAGCCGATGTGGCCACTTTTCCATACGGGTACATGCCACCGGGCCCAATTCTGACCTAAGCCTAGAGTGAGAGGTACTTTCCGGTCTCAAGGACCAAAACTGTCAAAGGAAAAATATACTTTAAAAATGATCAAAACACGGTAGGTTCAGGTTAAGGCACTTTAATCTTGCAGCAAGGAGACAAAAATGTGCTAGTACAGAGTTTGTCTAACTAGAATCAGGAAATACAGGTATTTTTATACATTTTCTAATAAGACATTGCCTACCAAGCTGACGTAGTGAATCACAAGTTTTGTCATCATTACTTCACAGTCATTGTTTTTACAACATTCTGTTGGTACCATCAATTTTTATGAGAAACTTCCTAAGAAAAACAACATGGCCTTGGCTACCACCGGTTAGATATATGCAGTGTTACCATTCAAGGTACTATGGCTAATTTGAGCACAAAGCAAGTATAGATTGCAGTTCATTTCTCTAATAGTCCTTTGTCTATGTTATCTCTAAACTTCTGCAGCTGCACATGTTCTCATACTTCGAACAGAGCTGATTGTTTAAAATCATTACATTTACAGAATATAGCATTGTTCATTCATTTTTCCTGACCTAGCAGATAATCACCTACTTCTCAAGTACATTTCCAAAAGGCATAAACATGAATATTGCTGTGCTAGCAATTATTAGGTCAGAGGGCATCTTGCAAGTTTCAGAAAGCACACTGCAGTTTCAAAAAGCATCTTTTCAGTCTCATATGAAACTCAACTGTATATAAAACAGTGCATATAAAATAGAATGAAAAACGTGTTAAATTATTTAGTTTCTAATTAGCATTAAGCATGCACACATTAATACATATGTTTCTGACACTGCCCTAGGGCATTTATAATCCTAGCCAGAGTGTGTTTGGCTTTCAACACACATTTTAAGTGGAGTTTGCCATGATATTTTTCAAGGTTAGTATACTGTGCCTCTGTCTAACAGTGACATAGACGTGATACCCAGGGTAAACCTACAATCGCCCATCCACTCATCAAGATTCCTCTTGAAGAGAGTCAATGAGGGACTCTGGCTAACCTGGAGTGGGAGTTTACTCAAGAGTGGAGGGAGCCTCTGGGTTATGAATCTGTCACTCCAGCATGTCCTATTTATTTCAGTCCTGAGGTTCAGTTCTCTTGAGTGCATAGCTTGATTGGATTCGGATTTTCTGAGGTGCAGCATGTCCATTGATTCCAGGTTGGACATGGCTTTATACATCAGGCACAGATCGCCTCTGGGCAGGCAGTATGCCACTGAGTGGAGATGCAGTTTCTTTAACCGGGCAGCAAATGGCATCTGTTTGAGTCCTTTGATCCTCCTGGTGAGGTACTTTTGTGGTCTTTCCAGCTGCTGCAGGTGTCTGATAAGGTACATCCCACAAGGGGCATTGTACTCAATTATGGGCCTGATGAGGGATGAGTAAAGAGGCACGATGACCTCCCCTGATCTAGATGTGAATACCTTCATGATTAGGTGGGCTATATGAAATGTTTTTCTAAACACTTTGGCCACGTAGTTGTCGAATGAGAGATTGCTATCAACTTGGGTCCCCAGGTCCCTTATCACTTCTTCCATACTTAATGGGTTATCACCTATGTGGTAATTTGTGGGCACTTATTTTTTGCCCAAGAGGATGACTACACACTTTTTTGCATTTAGCTTGAGGACATGCCTCTGGCACCAGTTGTCTGTTTCTATGAGGCCCTTTTGTAGGATGCTTGTGTCAGCTGGAGGGTCGATTATGGCGCCCAGTTTGTAATCATCTGAAAACTTGTTCAGCAAAAGTCCTTCTGTGCTGGCCTGTACCTTCGAGAAATATATACTAAACAAGGGAGGTCCCAGGACTGAGCCTTGTGGGATGCCACTTGTAGCTGGTTTGGGGTCTGACATGGCTCCAGCATTTCTGACCATGTGGGTTCTGTCCTTGAGCCAGTTTGCAACCCATCTAGTGACATAGGGGTTTATATTGAAGTTGGTGAGCTTATCTATAATGACCAAGTGGGGTATTATATGGAAGGCTTTTGTGAGGTCCAGGTAGGCTGTGTGGACCACCTTCCCCTCATCAATGGCTTTGGTGACTGTTTCAAATGACTCAACCAGGTTTAAGAGGCAGGATCTCCCCTTAACAAAGCCAAACTGGATAGGATCCAGTGTCTGTAGGTCCCCAATATCTTTATTTCTGTGGTCCATGATGATCCTTTCCATAGCTTTGCAGACCAAGCTAGTCAGGATTCTGGGGCTATAGTTTGCAGTATCCATTAAGGCACCACCTTTGTGGATAGGGACCACTGTTGCTGTACACTGCTCTTTGGGTATATATCCTATGGTAAGGTTGAGATTGAACAGTGGTTTTATGTTTGTGTACAATTCTTCTTGGGGTTCATGTTGGACACATCCCAGGACACCGTCTGGTCCCATTGATGCTGTGTGTTTTGCTTTGGAGAGGCTGGCTGTTACCTGAGTATCTGAAATGTCAGGGGACCAGCACTCTGCTGGGATAGATATTTGCCCTTTTGGTGGGGAGAAGTTTGCACTGATCCTGTCAGTTCGGATGTTGGCAATGTCTGTGCGTTTGGTGTATTGTTTGTCATTTTGGACTAATTCTGAACATATCTGGGAATTCCCACCCAGGTTCCTACCATAACTAAAGAAAGCCTTGTGATTATCCTTAGTGTCCTGTAAAATTTTTATCTCAAAGATAGCCTTAGACGATTTTATGTGCGGCCGTAGTTTTTTAATAATACTGATCAGAGATACCTTCCCTTTTTGGGATTTTGCTCTATCATATGGTAGCTTCCTCCTTGTATTGTATGGTTTGTTTATGGCTGGGGTCCACCAGACAGGATGCCTGCCTTTGCAGTATTGGGTCTCGGTTTTATTTGGGATTGCATGATCCATGCATTCCTGAAGGTGTTCATAGAATGCGTTTATAAAGGTTTCTGAGGTCTGGGCCATATTTTCCACAGGCACAGGGGCTGTGAAGGATTTGCTTTAGTGAAAAATTTTCACTGTGGTTTTCTGGAGATGGGCTGGGGTCGGGATGTGAATATCCAGTGAGATTACTCTATGGTCTGATCTTACCAGTGAGGGATACACTTCTGGTCTTGGGCATAGAGTCCCCATGTTGGTGATGATCAGGTCCAGTATGTTTTCCCCTCTTGTGGGAGTGGTAGCAAGTTGTTCCATAGCATTTGAGTTTATAAATTCTAGGAACCTTTGGGCTAGGGTGTTGGAGCTAGGGTAATGCTCCCAGTCTATGTATGGGTAGTTGAAGTCGCCCAATATAATGGTGTTTGGGAGACCTTCATATTTTCATGTGTTCTCCAGTTGGCCAAGTGTGGTTCCTGGGTTTAGGAGGGTGGTCTGTAGCAGGCTATGAACTGGAAGGTGGTTTTACCCATTGTTAGTTGCACATGGATAGTCCCTGATGCTTCATGTTGTGCCACCAACCTGGGGGTGTGGCTATCTTTGACAAATATTGATACTCACCCTCCTTTTGTAGTTTGTTCCATGTTTTGTGGCTGTAAAGCATGGTATGAAGTGTAACCTGTTAGTGCTAGGGTGCTCTTGGGAGCCTTGAACCCGGTTTCTGTTACTGCACAGATATCAAAATTCTCCATGCTGAGGAGAGTTTGGAGTGCATGCACCTTGCGGTTTAGACTTCTGGCATTGAGTAGCATTACTTCTAGTTTCTTATCCCTTGTGATACCTATGGAGGTGGGTTTGTCTTTTGAGCCTTACCTGAAAAAGGCACTATGGGGGTGACAAGAGCTTTGGCAATATCCAAAAGGCCACAGGTGACAGGTGAAAGCCATCCCTAGCGAAGCATCATGTCTTGTCGAGCATGTCATCCCAGGCTGACAGGCATTGGATCCCCTTTCACTGACACCAATACTTAAGCCAGTTGTTGTAATTGATCATCTTGTCTTCATATTCTGGCATCATGCTTGGTGAGAGTAGGATGATACTCAAGGTCATCAAGTTTGCATATACTACATGGTGGTAAATGCTGTTTAGCACTACCTTACATTGCTTAACACATGGCAATCATGCCTCAGGTGGTGCTGCTGGGCTACCTATGTCGGATGCACATACTACACTCCCTGCACATGTTTGAAAGCAGGTTGTGTCAACTTAGGCATCCCTTTCACTATATGTGGGAGTCAGAGAGAGGTATAATTTCCAGGGTTCCTACTGAGCCAATGTATGTGCTATGCGTTGCCTCTTTGCCAAGGCCAAGGCATACTGGGCACACCTCCTTCTGCCTACTGGGGCAGGCTCAGGTTGTTCCTCCAATGAGTCACGCTCTGCCTGTGATGGCCTTGGCAATGGGGGGGGACTGTTTGGCTCAGGCCTATAATGGTCCTGCTGCAGCTGTTTTCGCAGAATCATATTATGTAGCATGGGACATACCATTACAATCTGGGTACATGTAGTTGGTGAGTATTGCAAGGCTCCAACAGATGTGTCCAGCCACTGGAACCGTGACTTGAGCAACCCAAACACATGCTCAATTACATTTCGTGTTTGTGCATGTGCCTCATTATGGCATTCCTGTTCAGGTGTGTGTGCGTTTCTGATGGGTGTCATCAGCCACGGCTCCGGTGCATAGCCAGCATCCCCCACTAGGTGACCATGTGGGATGTCGCCATTGGCACATGTCTGGTACAGCTGCATCAGATGCCAGATATGGGAATCATGGTAGCTTCCAGGGCAGCAAGCACACACATCCATTATTATGCCCTGGGCATCACATGACCTGGCAGTTGATGGAAGGTAAGCCCTTGTGGTTAATGTAGGCCCTACCCCGCTCACCGGCTGGTGCTTTGATGCGTATATGCGTGCAGTCTATTGCACCCACTACCTCAGGGTATTCTGCTATTTGCTGGAAGAGATGCATATTGCTGGCCAATACCTCACGGGAATTGGGGAAATATACATGATCACCGACATGTGCTGACATAGCATCCAGGAACTGGTGCAGTACCCTGGATGCTGATGCCTATGATATCCCCATCATATCACCAGTTCGTCTCTGGAAGGTACCTGTTGCTAGTATTCTTAGACCAACACATACCTTGGTTTCCAATGGGATGGGTTCCCCTCTGTTGGTTCTGTGTGTGAGGCATGGCCTGCACAGCTCAACAATTTGCTGCAGGAGGTCTCTGTCCACTCTATAGCGCTCCACTATCTCCAGCTCATGTAACCCCTGGTAGGTGACCCTGGGCCTGTACACTCGTCTCCGTCTCCTCACTGTGGGTTGTCCGGCAGCATTTGCATTCTCACCACCCTCAGCATGTTGCATATGTCGCCTTATAACAACAATGGCAGCCCCTTGCATTTTTTGTCTGAGTGAAGCTTTTTCAGTTTTCACTTCTAGTAGCTTACTCCAATGTTGCAGCGTCTCTTGAGAGAAACAAACTGCACTGTTGTTTGCAGAGTTTTAAGTGCTGAGCTGGGCTAGTGTTCTGCCTGTGTAATTGCCTGATTCCAATTGTTTGCACCTGCTAGCTCTACTAGTATTCCCTGGTAGCTTCCTACTATTTGTTGTGCTTCCTTTTTCCTTTCTGTTTCCTCAGGGGGGAGCGACATGCATACAAGCGCAAACATGCTCACAGCAGCTCACACGCGCGCACACATGCTTAGATGGACTAATACTTGCTTATTCGGGTTAAAATGCACACACACCAGCGCAAACATGCTTACAGGTCTTTAAACAGCCTTATACATGCTTACTCCGGCTTAAACGCACGCACTCACGCTTCCACGCGTGCACTCTGTCTTTGTCGAGTTTACAGGCACGCACACACACACATACCCGCTCAGCAAGAAACTTCGGTGTTATCCACAGTATACACCTTCCATTTCTTGGCTTTCCCTGGCCTACCTGTTGTGACAGCTAACACATGCCACTCTGCTCCAATGAGCTTCACTACTTTCATACATACCCCCCTTGTGATATCAGCTATCTCCTTCTCTGTTACTCCCCATATCCTACTCCTACACTCCACTGACTGTGCTCATTTGCTATGTAAAAGTGTGATTCACTATCCTAACTCTCATTTACATAGGATTGCCTACTAATGCTTGGTTACATGTCTTAGGCTGGACTTCTTCCCTTAGCAACCCTCACTCATTGGCCATGTCGTCTTCAGCCTGCTATTCCCTTACATTGTAATTTAACAATTTTCATAAGTTCCATGTATGTGGCATTTATTTTCTTATTTTATGGTTTTTATAGCGCACCCCATTTGCGCAGTGCTGTGCTACGCTTAAACATTGGAAATCACTGAAAAAAAAAGTATTTTTATTTTAATTTTGCATCTGGGAACATTTCCAATGGCCATATGTTTGGCCATTGGCATGCTTCTTCAACCATATGCAACCTTTATTTGGAGCTGACAAGGCTCCATTGTGCTATTTGCAGAATGGTACAGAGTTGTCAACTGAGTACATTTCTGTAACTAACACGGCTCCTACTCGGACAGGTTTGTGCTTCCTGGATCGCAAATTTACCTCATTTGCATGCCTTTCGGCTGCAAGTGAGGTAATTTGTATATCCCAGCCCTGTCCGTGTAGGAGACATTTTCGGAGCTCTCTTACACGCCCCTACAGGCTATTCCTGGATCACTCGTCGGACATGATGGCTACATGGAGTCTTACTCTACTCGTACACTCCATGCAAGCCATCCTGAATCTGGCCTAATGTTTTTTTTTTCTCCAGCATGTATTCTCTCTTACTTTTACTACACTGTAACATTTTCTTCCGCAACTCATGAACTTGTTGGCATAACAACCGACACTGTAATAGTGATGGTTGTAGCGCACAATGCCATCAAGCTAAATTATGTGATCATAAGTAATGGACGTGGTGTAAAATGAATTCCATTCATTTCTTTTACACATGTAGAAATTTTGTACAGAAAAGGGTGCTTAACATTTACTTTAATACGTTTTACCACTGCATCTCATTTATTATAGTTAGAATATACTAAGTCCAGTTATACTTACATGACACTGGTGAATCTTCCATTCTTATCAATGTTATAGATTCTAATGGCATTCATTTTATAGACAAAATATCTCTGCTCTTATATCTCGCATAAAATCTAACAGTCTTCATATTAAACAAAAATCCCCATTCTAATGAAAAGATTTAAAGAATCGACTTTAGAAAATATATGCATACATGTGCTCGCACACATGCACACACACACACGCGCGTATATAAAAATACATATATATACAGTATACAATACAGCTCCTCTAGTTTTGCAAACATAGAGCTTACCACAGGAAAGATTCTGTAATTTTATTGTAAATCCAAGAAATACAAAATTAAAAATGAAAACTAAGAGCCTTCTCAAGACAGAATTCAAAATCAACAAGCTATTGTTGAACATAGGATTGAATAAACAGTTTCCACACAAGAACTCTATTAGATTTGCCAAACACTCTTTTAATAAAGAATTATAGTATTGAAATTCTAATGCATTCAGAAAAGCATTAGTTGTTATATAGGGCACTATTCCAAAAGACATGCTGTCAGTCTAAGTGACCACTTACACTGACAGCAAGCTGAGAGCATTTTGGAATCTGGCCTCCTGTACAAGCCTGTTTACAGATAGGCCTTACTCCAAAGTAAGTCAGTTACAATGACAACAGGTATTTCAGAAACAGACAAACTTGGACTGAAAACAAATCTTTTGTAATCTGGTTCATAGTATTTAATACCAGGATCTGTAACTCCTCAATTATATGCAAATTGAATAAGAAGAGACTATTGTATTTTAGGGGACCCTCCTCACCAGTGAATCTTTCAAAAGGCCATTCTAATAGTTGTAGTATACAAGAAGGATAGCTTTACAGAAAATAATATGCATTAAACCACAATACTTCAGTTCTTGAGCAATCAACATCTTTGGGGGGATCCAAAAAAGCCTATATGGTCATGTTTCACTGTGTGTGTATCGCACATATTGCATATGGCTGTGAAATGTTTTAGATTCAATAAACTCTATGTAGTGGCATGCACTCATGTGCAAACATGGTCAGCTCCATGGCATGCAAATTACAGCTTAAGTATCTAAATTGCATGCTAATGAAGCAAACCAACATGGTGGAGTGATTCAAAAACCTGTAAAGCAACTGTGAAGGCTCTGTGCTGGTGCTGCCCGTGTATTTGAAAACTTTTGGAATACAGCCATGGAAGAGAGTCTATTCAGAAACAAGAGCAAGTAAAAGTTATAAGATTTGTACAGAACTGACCTTAACATGTAACAGCATACACATTATTACATTATTAGACAGGGTGGATGCTACAAAAGCAGAGTAACAATAGCAACAATTGTTTTTGTGTGCCATGACATAAATGAAGCTTTGTTCCCCCACCCCCACATGAAGAATATACTTGTAGCTAATGTAGACAGCTAAAAGTGTAAACCCCATGAAACAGACTATTCATATTGTCATGTAAGCATATGCAGTATGCAGCTGATGGAATACAATCAAATTTTAGCAAAAACTATATTCCTCCGTGCAGATATACAGCAAAGTAATAACCATCCCTTGTGTTTACAGACTTGGGCTCCCCCTCCTGTTTCCCTGCCTACATGGTTACCAAGCATGCAGATTCCAGGCTATCAGCACAATGAAGATGCAAATCAGGTCAAGACTCATTATATAATTGATGAATCGCAAAAAATTGTAACTGTGTAGGAATGTTCACTTCATGTAGGCAGTTCCATAGTGTTTGCTTTCAATGGATGGCAACAGTGAATGATGATATAGAGGGGGTGTCAGGTTACACTTACAGAGGTGCACATGTAGGTTTGTGAAGGGTGAAAGTGCATGTAAGCAGTGCACAATTAACAAGTTCTGTTTATCCTCTTTATTTTTTTCTAAAATGTATTGTCTTCGTCCGCTTTAAGTTATTTTTTAATTATTTTTATCATTGTGCAATACAGTGCTTAGCACAATCTTGGGAAAAGGTGGAATGAATGGCAGGTTTTTTTATGCCTGATATGTAACTATTCCTCTGACAGCATGTGTATGCAAAGGGATAGAGTACAGATGGTCCTGGATTGTAATACAGGATGTGCAAACTATAAATCAGTTTTTGTGCTCCATGTTTGCATGATATCACAGGAATGGAGGAAAGTAATAATTATATTGCCTGTGTTTACCTTATTTATGCATAGATGTGTGCAGGGAATGGAGCTGTGCATTGCAAACTAATGAGCAACAAAGGAGTTAACCCACTCAGTTAAGCAGCAGGTGAGTTTCATAGGGGATAATTACAGCACAAGCAGGTGATTTTCTGTACAGTGGAGCTATTCAACAAGCTATAAAGCATCCATGTAGCCTTCATTTTGTTTTTTCCCTGAATACTTCAATACCTTTGGAGTAAAGACAAGGACATTTTATAGGGACACAGTGCTAGGGGCTAGCTTTGCTGAAGCCAGTGCTGCTGGTGCTGATAACAAAAGGCCTAGACCAAGAAAGAGAAGACCGTTTAGGCCCAGGGTAACTTTTCAGATTCTGCATGACCTGGATATTGTAGAGCACTACAGGGTGGACAGGGACACATTACAAAAACTCTTTGAGCTCTGCTACCATCAATGCAGAGCCAGAGCCAATCTAGGGGAACCATCCAGGTGGAAACTAAGGTATGTATAGCCCTTAGAATACTAGCTACAGGTACCTTTCAAAGACCAACTAGGGATATGATGGCTGCACCACAGGCATCAGCACCTAGGATTCTCCACCAATACCTGGATATTATGCTCATACATGCCACTGAGCACATATGTTTTCCCTGTAGTTTTGAGGAGAGGGTCAACAATATGCCATATTCCTACCAGGTAGCGTATTACCCTGAAGAAGTGGGTGCCATAGTCACATTAATGTACATATTAAGGCAACACTTGGTGAACAGGGTAGAATCTACAATAACAACAAGGAATACCACTGCATCAACTGCCAAATCACATGTAATGCCCAGGGAATTATCTTGAATGTGTGTGTGCTGGCAACCCTGGCAGTTATCATGACTGCCATAGCTGGCACACATCACAGTTGTAACTGATGTTTCCTAAGGGGCAAACCCACAGGGTCATTTACTGGGGGGATGCTGGCTATGCACTGGAACCATGACTGATGACACCCATCAAAAGTGGACACACAGCCATGGAGGAATACCATAATGAGGCACATGCTCAAACCAGAAATATCATAGAGCATGCATTGGGCTGCTGAAGTCATAATTCTGGTGCCTAGATACATCTGGTGTAGCCCTGCAGTATAATCCACCCACATGTATACAAATATTATTAGTATGTGCTATGCTACAAAATCTGATCCTGTGGAAACAGCTGCAGCAGGATCAACAATGGGAAGGGACTCACATACTCCCAACCAACATCTAGGTCACCACAGCCACAGTCAGAGGAGGACTTGGAGGGGGAACCACCAGCTGCTGTGGCTGGAGGCAGACATAGGCATGTTCAGTATGCCCTTGCTTTGGCTAAGAGACAATGCATAGCACATTCACTGACCATGTAGCTGCCTAATACCTTTCTCCTAGTCACCTACATATAGTAAAAATGATGACAGGCAACTCATATAACCTTCAACTCTCCATGTATTGGCTGTGTACTGCTTGCATCAGACAGAGTCAGTCCTGATCTAAAACTGTGTGAACTCTTGCATTTGCAGAGTAAGTCCTGAACCTAGAGTGTATTATTTAATAATGTTATGGCATATCCTTGTATTTCTTGACTTGATACAGTAATCAAGTAAATATTGTTGGATTTCTGCAGATACTACCTTAGCATGTGACAACAGAACAATGATTTTATTTTATATGTTTCCATTAGTAAGTGTTAGGCCTCAGGCATCAATGATTCACACAGTCATCCCTCTCAAAAGTACTGATGATCAATGCATGCCTTCAAGTTTAGGATCATACGTTTGTACTGGTAAATCATTAAAGAGAGAATTTAGAATGTTATGATACATATTGCTGTTTCTGACTTAACAACCCTTCCCAAGATCAAACAACAGCAGAATGAAGAACAAAGAGTGTAACAAGAGCCTCATGTCCTTGTTTCTGCCATAGCAGTAACTCACTTTTGCTCCCCAATAAAAGAACAGGCTATGCTTGTCTTTGACACAAAAGTAACTGAGCTTTGCCACCCCCCCAAAAAAAAGGATCAGTGTAGCCGCATTTGTGCCATAACAGTAACTCACCTATGCTACCCCCAAAAGAGCAGTATATGGTTGTGTGTGCCATACAATCAGGCCTTCAGTTGTTGTCAGATGCATATCACTTTATTGCCCCAATTAATATCTTCATACAACTTAAGGCCAAAGATATTGAATGGCATAAACACTGCATGTCTCACACTACTTGTCAGATAAGTGATGAATTACCAAGAAACACAGAAATGTAAGACACAGCTGTATATTTGCAAGTATAATTATAGCAGGTTGTATGCTCAGTAAGTGCACTATGTCCATATATAATAATGATAATTAAATATGCAAATAACAGCTGATGGTTTGGTTGTAGTGTACATCTTGTTGCAGTTGGTTGTGTGAAGAATGACTTCAGTCCTTTGCTGCAGAACAGTTTCTCTGGCAAAGTTGCATAAGGCATTGATCCTGTTTTCTGAAGATGCATTGGTGTGAGCTATGTAGAAATATCTTATGTGTACTATCATGTTCTGCTGTGTATGTCATACATTAGTTTTCCGCATTTCACATATTTCTCCTTTTTTCAATTCCTTATTCCTATAAGTTTTACCAAACAACAAATACATTATAGGTTAGGCTATACTCATTTGGCTTCCATGAAGCTCGACATTGTGGAAACAGGACAGACTAGAACACCTAGGAAGCAGACACCCACAAATAGAAATAGGATATATTCAATTACTGCTATTGGTCATCTCAAAAACCAGGCTTGGAGTACAGCTGGAATTATCATACATTTGCAATGTGGCTCAGGTTTGCACACTACTTACCTATGCACAAACAGGTGTATCTCGCATGAGTGTACACTTTGTTCACCATCACACAAACCAGCTGTTCATTGCGCTATGTGACTGTATAGTCCCGAAGACAGTAGTGCAGCTATCTAACCCTCCATCCAAAAAAGGACTTCCATTTATCAAGTGTTTAAACAAAAAGTAGGTCTACCTACTGTGGTATAATTGTATTTCAACCCCTAAACTGTTAAGTACTGGCTTGCACACCGCACGGACCAGCCATCCCTCTAAACAGATAACCCTGATATAATTTTTTAGTCACCCTCCACAAGGGAGAATGATTCCTCGTTTTAACCACAAGATGGCAGTATAGTCCATCAAACCCTCATTCCTAGCTGCTTCCTATAAAACGGAGAGTTTTAACTTTAAACTAAAGGAGAAAAGAAGTAAAATACCACATCTTACTATTAATAGCTCTAGTTTTCCTAGACATAGTCGTGAATAGACTGTCAGAGCAGCTAACCAACCCAAATGAACTTAGGTATCCTACACTTAAATTAGACGTCCAACAGCATTTCAACCAAGGTACATTAAGTAAGAACAATTTTACCTGTGGAACTGATTGTTTTTTGCTAGTGCAGGACTGGCTCGGTTCGTCCTTCGTTCCCCTACCCTACCCCCATTCCCAAACACCCCCACATCAATTACATTTATAGCTATACACCACACCCCTAGTCACTCCTCCATCAAAACTGTCCAATCACACAGTACATGTAATTATCCCTCACACTAATACAGCACATCACACCTTTCTCTACACATCCCAAAATGGATACCACACACTATATTTCAACTCCATCTCTACCATATTTCAGCCCTATCCTAGTCCATAACCCACCTCACAACTAAACAATATGGTCTATACTCCAACCAACCACCTTTTACTCACCCTATTACACACAATAGGCCTCTCTTCTCTCCTCCTCCTATCCATGTTCTCATCCTACCACACACATCTTTATATCTGCCATCCACCACCATGGCAAACTGACTCAACCATCCCTACCTCCACTACTACCTACTCACCAGTAACACCAAGTGACCTCTACCCCTCTCCACCACCTTCCTATCTATATGGAAATATCACCTGCAAACTTTGACCCAACTCCCCCAATAAAATAATGAAAATAACTCACAAACTAAACAAACTCTACATCCACATACTACAAAAACTCTCATTCTGTGGTGATTGATATTCAACCAAATTCAGGACCCAACACTTGCAATAGCACCTACCCAACAAACCCCAGTCCAATATATGCTCGGCCTAGCTCATCCATCCTCCTTCTAAACATTAATATAAGAAGCATACTCAACAAAACACATGATCTCCATGCCCTACTAGCCCTATACAAACCTGACATTGTAGTACTAACTGAAACTTAGCTTAAGCCCATCCACCACAATAATGAAATAACAGCCCCTGGCTATAATATTATATGTAAAGATAGGCCAGGCGAAAAAGGAGGGGGTGTAGCCATCCTTTTCCAAAGTCACCTCTCAATAGAACAAACTGAGCACAGCTCTCAAGAAATCCAAGACATAGAACTAATATTAGCCACACTAAAACTAAACCCCAACAAACAAATCATATTAGCTGGAGGTTATATACCACCAGGCAACAACACTAATGTAGTCGAAAACCTACTAAATTGGATGAAAATCACTCATTCACAGGAAACCATTCTTGCAGGTGACTTTAACATTGATTAGTCTGACTGTAACAGTCAAAACCCCACCACCCATATTAACCTCCATGGTTTTACCCAAATTATCAATACTCCTACAAGAACAGACAAAACCTCTAAACGACAGTCAATCTTGGATTGGATACTAGTATCTGACCCCACTCAAGCCCATCTTTCAGGTTGTCTCTCTGACAGCCTTAGTGATCATCAAGCAACATGCCTAATTAGGAATCGACCCCACCTAACTAAACAAACCATTGTCAGGGTCATACGAAACAAAAAATACTTCAGAGCTCAAGACTTAATAAATTCACTCAAATCCTGTATATGGACTCCACTAAAATACTTAGCACTATATGAAGCTGTAGAATACTTCAACTCCACCTTCCTAAACATCCTGAACTCCCATGCACCACCCAGAACCACCAGAATTAAAACCAACCACGCACCATGGTTATCAAAAGACACCAGGTCCTTAATGAAAGAAAGAGACAAAGCTTGGTTGCAATTCCATAAACACAAAACCCTACCCTAAAACTAAAGTACCATGAACTACGTAATCAAGCCAAAAACACATAACAATTGACAAAACTAGTTACTCTAGCAACCCACAAAAATTGTGGGCCTCAATCAATAACCTACTACACCCAGGAAAACCTTCCACTCCTTCCCCACTACTACCAAACAGTCTACACAACATCCCCGCCCACTTTAACAAATACTTTACTGAAACTATCCAAGCCCTAGCCAATACCAAATGACTAGCACCCACACAATATCAACAACACCCCCCACCCTTTCCAATACAGAAAGTAATACACATAATTTCTCCCTAGAACCATTCAGTACTACAACTATCACCAAACTCCTCAAAATACTGAAATCAACAACTCCAGCAGTAGACAAACTACCAGCAGAATTCCTACAGATTACCACAGGGGCCATAGCCTATCCTGTTTCCATCCTCATTAACAGATCTATAACTGAATGCAAAGTACCCAAATCGTGGAAAAAAACTCACATAATACCATTACACAAAGGGGGACAATCCCTTGAACTTACAAACTACCGCCCCATTGCAATACTATGACACTTATCAAAGATTTTAGAGAGGGTAGTCCACTCACAACTAATAAATTTCCTCCTTCACAACAACCTATTATCCCCATCCCAGCATGGATTCAGACCTTCACACAGTACTACCACAGCATTACTATCCTTTTCAAACTCCGTTAATACCCACAGAAACAACAGCCTGTTTGTATCCTCCATATTCTTAGATTTATCCAAAGCCTTTGATATGGTGAACCATAGTTTACTCCTAGAAAAACTGGCCACTTTTAACATAAATTCTTCTGCCTTATCCTGGTTCAGTAGCTACTTATCTAACCAACAAGCTGTTCTTTGAGGAAAATCACCTGTCACCCCTACTTCCAGTAACCATTGGTGTCCCACAAGGGTCCATTATTGGCCCACTGCTATTCTCATTATTTACTAATGACATAGCATCATCCCTACCCTCTGCCTCAATAGTCCAATACACAGATGATACCACTATAATATGTGCAGCCCACACCCTCGACAAACTTCAATTCATAACCTAGAATAACTTTACTCTAGCCGAAGAATGGTTCACCATCATCAAACTACTGCTTAATCCAAAAAAAAAACTAAACGTATTTGTTTCAGTCCAAGTAGATCTCTCCCCATAAACAATAATTTTGCAATAATATCCAAAGACTATACTAATATCACTCCAACACTACACACTAAGCTCCTAGGAGTAGAAATTGACAATAAACTTAAATTTGACATCCATATTTCTCAAACAATCAAGAAAGTCAACAAAAAGATTGGACTCCTTTATAGAAACCACAACTACATGACCAGACACACAAAATCCACCATAGCTAGAATCCATCTATCTATACTTCTTTATGCTTCCCTAATCTTTACCAACCTTCACCAAACAGAGCTCTCTAAAATTGCCAAATTTGCTAATAAAGCCACTCAAAGGTCCCATCACTGCCAATCCCTTAGACAACTCAACTGGCTTGAGTTACCTCAAATCCTCCTTCACAAGCAACTTACCACTGTCCATAAGCTTTACTTCCTTCCTATGAAAACCCCTGCCTTGCAACAATTAGTTCAACCCTATACACCCTCCAGAAACCTAAGATCAACACACCAAAAACCACATAACTATCACCAAGCACAAAAATGAAGCTGGCAAATCACTCTTTGCCTGCTGCATTGCAAAAACCTGGAACATCCTACCTGATCACCTAACCACAACATCCTCACCTTACCTCTTCAAAAAAAAAAACATCAAATCTCACTTTATGCAAAACTGGCTATGTTCATGTCTTCCCCCAGGCTAGACCAAATCTACTCACTGCTATTAATACTCTCCCAAATAATGAATACTACCATGGTTCTCAACCTCTAATAGTTTATTGACATAATGCTAGAAAGTAAAGTATTCTCTACTATCTTACCCCATTTTCTCAAATTCTACCAGATACTCAAATGGAACTCATATCAAACTATTGTTTGTAACTGCATTCAACTAACATAGTGTACTTTGTGTATGAATATCTTATTCCTTGTGAATGTTACTAAAGTAATAATTGTGTAGCTGTGCGCATGAATATTTTTTGTATTGTGGAAATGTTAACTAATAAAATGTAATACTTTTGGAGCTTTTCTCCTTGGGTCTCCGCTGAAAATGGACCTGTGTCCAGTCAGACCTTCCCGATAAACAAATGTAAAATAAAAATAAAATAAAAATAAATAAATATCATGCTTCATTATTGGTGTTTATTCTCCATTTCCTTAGTCTGACATAAAACTACATGTGAAAACATTACATACCAAGGGCCCTATCAAACTATACATCATATATTTATAATACTTTCATGTGTTGGCCCCCCCACACCACCAAGCACTACAATACTGGGGTCTCAGTACTTCTTCCCCACATATATCAACCACAATGCTAAGTGTAATGTATAATATTGTGTGCTCCATCATGGATGGGGCCATTTGGTGGTGCTCACAACCTCACTCTGCTAAACTCATAGATCCAGCTATGCTCAATAAGGATATTTGTGTTGCTACATAGCCAGTCTTCTAAACAGCCTAGTGTTATTAGTGCTATTAGGCTACTAGCCTCATATAATCTATGAAGCTATGTGCCTAGGCAGGCATCCAAAGCTATTTTGCACCACATATCTTGATGATGTCATCTACTATAAGTGTACATGCACTGTTTTATAAATCAGACTGTGTTCTGTAGTCTACGCACATAGGTAGGGGTTAAATTCTCACTGCATTTGACTGTGTGTGTGTGTGTGTGTGTGTGTGTGTGTGTGTGTGTGTGTGTGTGTGTGTGTGTGTGTGTCTACTCAGCAGAGTAAACATGGTATCCAACAGTTACTTCTCCAAGGACACGGATTGACAATATTTTGTTACTTGCACAAGCCTACACATCTAGTTCATGCAGCCCTCCCAACCTGTAGTCTCCCACATGGCCTGCTGATGTCATCTACTATAAGTTCACCTGTACTCCTATAAAAGTCAGACATGTGCCCTGGCACATGTATTAAGTATTGTATTCTGTAGTCTGTGTACCTAGATAGGTAGCAGGTTGTAATCTCAATACAGACAATTGTGTGTGCGTGTCTTGTCAGCAGATTAGATGTGGTATCCTACAGTTACTTTTCCAAGGGCATGGATTGCCAGTATTTTGATACTTACATAAGCCCAGACGTGGTATCCTACAGTTACATTTCCAAGGCATGGATTAACAGCATTTTGATACTTGCACAAGCCTAGCCTACATATCCATTTCATGGAAGCCTCCCAAGCTATTGTCTCCCACATGGCCTGCTAATGTCATCTACTATAAGTTCACCTGCACTCCTGTAAAAGTCAGTCTTGTGCCATAGAGCTTGCATTGAGTACGGTGTTCTATAGTCTGTGCACCTAGATAGGTAGGGGTTCTATTCTCACTGCAGTCAACTTGTGTGTCTGTTAGTTGTTGCTTGACATTACTGACACTCTTTTACACCAGCATGTGGGACACTCATTCTGGCCTCAACATACTCTGCTGATGTCATCATATATATGATTGTTTTGGATCTGCAGTAATCCCAACAGGGCATGGTCAGACAGTGGGATGAAGGCCAGGCAGTTATGGCCTTATCCTATACCACACAGATTACAGTTACATTGCTTTTACTCTATCCGTTTACATCATGGCATGGTTCATAGCCTCTGTGTTATGTTTATGGGAAAAAATTGTGGTCTATCCAGCTACTGCATGTGTCTGGTGAGATTAATGCAAAGAGATCATTATACTGTTTTAGTGCCTGATCAGGTTTCACTACAGTGCTGGCATACAATCCTAACATCTGAATATGATGGCATGACTTATAATGTGCACCATATTATTGTACTGGGAAATCCTTAGGTTCATAGGTTGGTACTAGGCTATTGGCCCTAGGGCCTATACTAGCCTAGCCATAACAAAATATTTACTTCCCTGGACCCCTGTCTAGCAGAGACAAGTTAGAAATTAATGATACACAATGCAGTTTTCTTACTTCAGAACCTTCAAAAGTGAAATTGGTATGACGTTGTGTCATTTTGATGCTATAAACTGTTGAACTTTTCAAGGAGAATATAAGTTCAAGATACAATGACCACTGCAAAAACACAAATGCAGATATACTAAGCAATAAGTTACCTATGCAGCATGAGCATCCGACAGAAGGCATGTGTATCCTTGAATCCAAAAGATAGAAAGCAGGGATATGGCACAGTTATCATCACTTGCAGATGATGTTGTTGGGGGGGGGGGTAGTGTGCAGGAAGCCTAGGCAGACACACAAGGTCAGTGAGTGTGTGTAAGAAAGAGAATAAGGCAGACATATGTATAAAACAACAAATGGCCAGTGAGACTAGAATAACTGTGTTGTGCGTATCTGTAGTGGGTCTCCAGGTGAAATAGTTGTGTGAGTTTGTGCATTCCCACAGCCAAGCTCTGTGCTCTATTTATGTCTTGGTGTGCCAGATAAGTGTGATCCAAGCATAGTAGAGGTGGCAGTTCATTGTTGTCATCCCCGACAAGTAGCTCTGACAGGAGTCGCACTGACATGTTGACTTCCAGGACCACAGTCAGATGCAGTGTTGCTATCTGAACATTACTGATGTCTCCTGGACAAGCTCTACTCATAGGGGAACCCACGACCACAGCTCTCATGGTCTGTCTTATCTGTATGTGTGCAGAGCGCACTCACTGATGGAGCACTGGAAGTACTGGTACTATGTGAGAATGATCGCACACGGCCACATTGGCTGACAACAGATGATGTGGCTGACCTGCACCCATGAGGATACTGTTCCCCTCCCAGCAGACATTCCTTCACAGACACCACCCGTTCCATAACAGGAACCCCTCAGTCCATCACAGACACCCCTCATTTCTATGTTGCATTCATTCAATACTGTGAGTGGGCAACACAGTGGAGCCAGTCACTCCTGGCAGACTGTGCCACAGTACTCTGAGATATGCACTGTGTAACCCATTATATATCATTGTCCTTAAAATGTGTGAGGCTATGAATTAAAAATCATATAATATGCAGCTGTCAAGAAATGAAGGCCAGCTTTGATGTCAAGGGACATAACCTATGAATTATGTGCTGCTTAGTTACATTTCCAACCTTACATGTATAACACTTTCTAGAGCTAAGCTGACACACTTAGTGGAAGTAAAGCAGCCTGCAGTGCTGTTGTGATTTCCTCCTTCCAAGCAGTAATCACTCACAGATGCAATCCATTAATAGTACACCACATAAAAAGGCAACCCTGTAGATAGGCAAACTGATGTTAATTCTATATGTTTGGAACATTGAGAACAAATATTTTCTTCATAGTGACTCTACAGAGGAGTACTCATTCTCACAAGGTATGGCTCCATTTTGTCAGCTACATACTGCACATGTTGGAATGTATTTAACAAAAATGTGAAGCACAGGTTTTTACACTATCTGTATGCATTACTTAGAAGTGTACTTATGTCATGGCCAGGTTTATCCAGCCATTTCAGAGGTAGACATGACTGGCAAGACATTAAAATAAACAGAAATGACTGCTGTGTGAGAAATACGTAGAAATGTTTCAGGGACAGGTGCTTTGACAGCACTTTTAGCATTTCAAAAATATTTTCTTAGCCACAAGGGCCATCTGCTTGTTCTGTGGGTGTGGGGGCTAAGGTGAATTACTGTTATGGCACTAACAAGGATACCTTGCACTTGTTACTCTCTTTGTTTTGCATCGTGTCTGTTGTTAGTATTCCACATCTCTAGACTGCATTATGTTTTACTAGTGGGTAATAATAACTGGCTACCTTTTCTGTCATATATGTAAACAATATTTTGTAGTTGTGTGATACTTATGTGTATTATACATCTGCTTTCTTTTAGGCTATCTATATTCATGGCATTGAGATGTGTGAAGTCATATCTAAGTCCCTTTACAGATGCCAAAAACAATATGATAATTGATAGTTTTTGGCAACATGGTACCTTCCTCTCTTCCTCCTGCAAACATGAAGGCAAGATATGATAAGAAGACTGCTATTGTTGTAAGCTTAGCTTGGAGTTGTCAGCCATGTTTTTATTTAAATGCTTGTTTTTCTGCAACTATAAAGTGGCAAATCTATTACCCTCCCATACAGCTGATTGCGATGTTGCTCTTATCTCTTGCTTAACTTCTTTCAGGACCATCAGGCCTTCAGGAAAGCATGCCTTCTGCAGTTGGTAAGCCATACAGTTTGATGTCAGTGTTACTGATCAATTTAAACAAATATTGCATTGTGTGAATTTGATGTCAGGTATGCTGACATGTTGTGTGCATTGCTGTACAGTCTGTAATAGTGGCAGCACTGTAATTTTGTTAGTATATATTGCACTATAGTACTGCTGGTATTAATGTATTCCTATGTGTTTTATTTTTTTATCACAGGTGTTTCTCATAGTGTAACTGTGGGCCCTGTGCCAAACAGTCATCCCCTGCATTTACATTGGACACAACCAGTATGCCTATGCCTGCCCAGTTCACTGAGCCCTCAGATCTGGACAAGTGGAGGGTGAGGGCATTGATCAGGGAGGTGTGGCTACTTCAGTGCCTGTTGTCTGTCCATAGCCAAAGTGTGGGATAGCTGCCGCAATGAGAGTTTATAGAGGTGCTCAGAGGGGGCCTGCTGTCCCTCCTCCATTTGTTGCAGGTGTCCCTTCCCATGCCATTCAGTGTTTGTTTAGGGCCATCAGGGAGGCACAGGCATGTTCCCGTAGAAGCTACAGACAAATGCTCAAGGTTATGGATGTGGCATAATCTGACAAGCATGTCTGCCTCCACCATGTTGCTGATTCACTGGATCAGACATGACATATCGGGATGAGGTGTGTCTGTGATGGATTGTGGGATGTCTGTCATGGAATGAGCAGTGACTGTGATGGAATGTCTGCTAGGAGGGTAGCAGCATCCTCATGGGTGTAGGTCAGCCACATCAACTGCTGTCAGCCAATGCGGCTGCACCCAATCAAGCTTCCATAGTTGTGGTACTTTCACTGCTACATCAGTGACTGTGCTGTCTAGACACAGATGTGGCAGGTCATGGTGTTGTGGTCCTGGGTGTTCCTGTGAAGGGACCTCATCCAGCAGACAGCAGTCACTTTCAGATAGCAGTACTGCAACTGAGAATGGTCCTGGATATCAACGTGCCAGTGCAACACCTGGCAGAGCCAGTTCTCATGGTCAGGAACAACAGTGAACTGCCACCTCTACTGTGCATGGCTCACACCTGTCAAACACAACAAAACATAGAGCTACCACTCAGCTTGGCTGTGTTCATGTACACACTAGTACACCAATTTCACCTGGAGGACCCATACAGACACACAAGCAAAAATTATTCATTTTTTTCTATCTGCCCATTTGTTGTTTTGTCCAAATGTCTGCATTCTTACTCATATGCACTCACAGATCTTTTATGTCAGCCTAGGCTTCCTGTCCCCCCCCCCACAACACCCTGTGCAAGTGATGATAGCTGTGCCATACCCCTGTGTTCTACCTTTCTGATTTAGGGACATAAAGTCTGTGAGTTCCAGGCCAGATGAATTCACTCAGTTTAGTACACAGACTGACTTATTATAGCAAAAAAATAACTTCTGCAGTAAAAATTAACAGCAAAACATCAAGCTCTAATACCATTAAGAACAAATAACACTTCTCCAGTACCTCGGCTTTCAGAAAAGCCTTTTCAGAGTACATCTTTCTGCCAGTAAGCATACACTTAAATACATGCATTTAATCAATTAAATAGTCATCCAATTAAGAATTCAGTAAAAAAGTCAACTAAAAAGGCTAACTTTTAATATTCCTTTTTTAACCTTCTTATATTACAATGCTTCCAAAAGAATTCCCTATTCAACCCTCTTGGAAACGTATCATATTTTAAAATAAGTATTGCATCCTTCCTTCTTAATTCATCAGTACTAAACCTAATAGTCACTTGTTCCAACAGTTGCCTGTAACCCCTGTGTGTCTCCATTATGGTGTTCCTTAAAGTGCATAGCTACAGGACTCTGAAATCTTTGTTTAAGTAAACTTTTTTTTTTTTTGGGAGCTTTTCTCCTCGGGTCTCTGCTGAAAAAGAGCTTCTAAGAACACAGATAGATTAACCCAATGTAAAAATAAAATGAAATAAATAAATTATTTTCTATATATTTTGGTCTCTCAAATTTTCCATGTACTAACATGTCTTTAAGACTCCTGCCTCTTTTATATGAAAAACAAAGTTTGACATTTTTTAGGCAAGATTTTTCTTTCTGTATATAAGACCAACAATACCTATTTTCTCTAAAATATTAGAAAAAATGAGCATACTTAGACACAAAATATAACTCACTTTCTTTTTCTTCAGCATTCTTTTTCATCATTATTATGTTCTGTGCTTCATTCACTTTTTTATTCATTACTTTGTTATATGCCAACCATACTTTCTCTGGCTCATAGCCCTTTTCTATAAACATTAGCTGCATTTTGAACTTCCTTCTCACATTCCTTCCTGTTACTACATAAACGTTTAACCCTAACCCTACAGTGTGGTGCTTTATATAAACTATATGTCTGATGCTCAGGGTGCATAGCTAACTTAATGCTTACTATATCTGCATTTGTGTTGGAAAACTGTTTATTGAACCTGTGACTTATATTGGCCTTGGAAATGTAGACAGTTGAGAGCATCCAAATGTCTCAACATTATAATGAATGCTGTTGTAAGGGTTGTGAATTCAGAAACCACAATGTGTATCATCACTTTGTAGCTTCTTTCTGTAATGACCACCACACAACACCCTGTTCAAATGATGAAAACTGTACCATATCCCTATTGTTTTGGAAGCAGGGAGACAAAGGTTTGGTGTCTGATGCTCAAGGTGTATAGTTAACTTATTGCTTAGTATATCAACATGTCTGGTGCTTAACTTGTCATTGCACCTTTAACTTATATTGGCCTTGGAAAATTCAACAGTTGATAGCATCAACATGTCAGAACTTTATCTCGGTTGAAGGTTGTGAAATAAGAAACTGCAATGTGTATAATTACTTTCTAAAATATTACAGAATTTTCCAGTCCAAATGTGTGGTGTATACCTCAGGACACACCATGATATTCAGAGCTTAGGACTGTATGACAGCACACATTTGCTTTTCTCTTTCTTTAGTTTTCTTCATTTAAATATTTTTTGGCACTGTTTATGGGATGCACCTCATGGTGCAAACACTGAAAGTGGAGAACCCAGGCCAAAAATATAGTAAAATAGGGGATGTCATGCAACTAGTCTGTTGGCAATGTACTGCTGCTATGTGGACTGAATGGCCTTCACTTTTACCTAAAACACATACACAAAGACCTGTACATCTAAGCATTGCTAACCAATGTTGTTAACTATTGTGGACTTCCAAGCACCATGTTTGTACAATGGTAAGCATCACATGCCATTTTCAAACAGTGTGCGTACACCCAGTAAGCACACAATAACTGGAATTGGCAGCAAAACATCAGGATACAAAATGAAATTGATGGAAAAATCTCATTGTACATTGGACTTGATCTCTGTTAGGCATGGCAGGTGTTCTTGGTAAGGGAGTGTGCTTCTGAGCTCAAAGGAGGGTGTCCTGGAGACCAAAGAGTTTGTTGGACTCCTAGTTAAGCATCATGGGCCCCACCTACTGCAGAGGGACGACTCAGGCTCAGAATACAAGTCTAAAGCATGCAATATTGTTGCCAGGGCTTTGACCAGTGTTACAGCTATCCCCTGCACTGGTGATCAATGTCGACACCATTATGACAACTTCCAGAGGAGGAAGAGGGATACCCTCAAAAGATGGATATGGGAATTTAAGACTGGGGATACCCCACATATGTTGAAGTATCAATTACAGTGATGACTTGTAAGAGTTAAAAGCTGAAAGTAGTCAAGACTGATATTCACAATGATATTTTTTTCTGTTCTATTTTTTCCACAGCTGCCACAGAGAGAGCTTTGAATGCGAAGACCCATGCCATGAGATTGGCAAGCATGAGAAAAGCATGTGGTATGTGTGCATCAGACAAGTACTGTTATTGTATCTTTAAAAGTTAAAAAACAGCATTTTTTTGTATTTAATACAGTTGTATCAAACTGACAATGCATCTCTCAACTGTAAAAGGAAAATATGTTTGCATTAGTCTGTAGGCCAAATCAACAGTACAGTATTAGAGAGTAGTCAGAGGTTGTGGGCTCAAAAACCACACTTCCAAACTATACAGCACTGTTAAATTTTCATCAGTATTGCAATGTAACTTCAGACCTCTATACCAGTGGCAGAAATGGCCTGCTGTAAACTGTGATCAGTGTGATCAGTATAATGTGGACATGCATATGTGCAATATAGGCACACATCAAGAATTGCTTGCTGCAATCTGTAGTATAGTGTGCAACTGTTATGAGCTGAGTGATCTTAAAAGTAAAAAAGGCATTTTTTAGGAGTTGGTAGACTTAAAAGTAAAGTTAAAAAGATAGAGTCCAATAATTGTATCAATGCGTTGTACGTTACATATAAAGTTAGTAATGTTATCCCTTTTTTTCTATCACCCCATCCCTTACCTTCCCTTTTTCTAAATATTTATTTATTTATTTATTTTCCCTAAAGCAAAATGGGGTAGGCCAGTCCCACAGGATCCTTCTGCCCCACTCTACTGGCTACAGCACCACTGCCCAGCATGTCTGCAACACAACCTGGCAGCACCCCCTCTGCTGCATCTGCACTACGTGGGCCCTCAGGTAGTACTGCCCACAGGATAGGCCAGTGTTTCCCTCTAGAAGCAATGGCAGAGGTGGGGATTTTATCAACCTTGACTAACTGCCAGGGTTGGTGCATAGGATTGTGCATGCCTAACTTAGTAACATAAGAAGGAGACCCTGACCTCAGGCACTGCAGCTATCAGCACCGCAAGATGACAATGGTGAAAATCCAGTGGGTGAGAACTCAATTCACATTGTCACCCAGCTTGACGTCCATGGGTTTTCAAAGTCCCCACCATCATCCCAACCATGTTGTTCACTGACCTCTTGTTGTGTCCTTCACCATCCGTGTGTCTTGTCTTGTATGTCCTGTTGTTCTACTTCCTCACCTACCCAACTTACCTGACCCAGACATACCTATGTCCCTTCCCCAACATTCCTCTCTCCAAATAAAAAAAAAAAAAAAAGGCACCTGTCCCCCCAAAAAAAAATAAAATAAAAATTGTCCCATACACAGCTCTCCATTTTGAACACGTCTTCTTTATACACTTGATTTGGCCCAATTGGTTATACAACATGACTAAATTGTAGTCACTTCTCTCTCTGGAGGTGGCATTACAGAGTCATAAAATATCCTGTATATAGTGATCACTTTTTAGTGTTGAAGAAATGGATAGCTATGGTTCTTTCCTACCTCCTCTGTGCCCATTCCTTCCCTGCCTTCACTTTGTGTTTCCCTCAGCTTGCTCCCCATTTCACCACTTTCCTATCTTTCCCATTTCTTTTCTTTATTGAACTATTGATCATGGTATGCATCACCCACCAATGTGCAGCAACAGTTGTGAAAAGCAGTTAAAAGTACTAGATAAAGCTGTATTCGAACCCAGTACCATCTAGCCAGAAAAAGGTATGCATTACTGCATTAAGTGTAATAACACCTGCTGCCACAGAGTCAGTTCATTCATTCATTCATTCATTCATTCATTCATTCATTCATTCATTCCAACGGAGCTCTGGAAGTGTGCACTGTAACTTTCAGTGGGTGGAGCCTAAGCCTTTTGACAGAATCAAATTATGTCTACACATTTCAAACAAGTGGTCATATCTCTGGAACCATATGGGTTATGAAAGAAGTATAAATGGCTAACTCTTCAGCATAAACTGTTTTTACAGTGGTAGTATTCTTTAGGTTCTAGATCTTAAACCACATTTTATAAGTCACAGTAAATACAGTAACTATTACATTTGTAATATTTTGTAAACAACTTAAAATATCTTAACCACTCAAGTTACAGACATATTGATAGCAACATTTTATTCATCTAGCTGAGAGCTTTCATATGAGGCTAAGGAGTTCTGTCTATGTTACTTGTTTGTTCTGATATTTAGAAAAATGCGAAAATTATATCTATATAAATTAATATCATAAAAACAACTGTTACTATCTATTTACCTGCACTAGAAAGAGGGCACATATTAATGCAGTTTAGTTTGCCACTGTATAAGCTTTAAGGTGAAATATTTTAAAACCTTGTACATAACATGGTTTTGGAATTATTGATGCAAATATAAGGAAGCAATATTTGACACCTAGAGGTGTCAGTAAGAGTTAACTGCAGATGCACCTGGAGGCATCACTTGGATGTAATGAGTTAAGTATTGGGTATATATTTAGAGACTACATAACAACTATCACATTTTAGAAGTGTGGCTGGAGTTTGCACAGTGCTTGCTTACATGCAAACAGGCGTATTCCTCTTTGGGACTGCTAAAGTCTAACATTTACTATTGGATCCTTAACAGATACTGGGTACTTAACTGACTGTGTTGCAGCAGGCCTTAATGCAGTGATAACTTTGTTTTTGGATGCACATGGTAATAGGTTTAAATACAGCTGTATCTAATAATTCTAATTAGTTCTACAGTACAATTTGTTATCTTTAAAGCATTATTGAGTGATGGTGCACATCACAAACCCTCAAGCTAAAATGTTTTAAAGAAAATAAATGGGCAATTTAGGACGGTGGTGAAATCAGGAGCAAGTAGGGTGAACCTAACTCTCAGTCTCTAAGAGCTAACAATCTGGATTAAGCCATATATAAGGGGGTGGGAAAATGCCCCAAAATAGGGACAATATTTAAATATTGATTAAAAAAATAAAAAAATGGTGAAGATAGGACTGTGTTGAAATGTGAAGCAAGCAGGGGGAAGAACATAGGGAAAGCTTTCAGAAATTGTGTGACATTTACTACTGATTGTATGAAATGTACCTGCCGCATAACTGAGTCTGTGGCAGTAGGTATTAATGCATTGTTGTTGGAGGCAGATGATACTGGGTTCAAATAGGGTGCAGGTAGTACTTTTATAAGTGCCTATGATACTTTTAAGTACATTTACATATATTGCTGCCATTTACCATTACTGCGCATGGGTGAACAATGGAATGGGGGAGACAGAAAAGTGGTGAAATAGGAAGCATCAGGGGGAGAACCAAAGAGAAAGCAGGGGAGGAATATACAGGAGGGAGGTAAGAAAGAACTCTAGATGTCCATTTATTCAACAGTACAAAATGATTTATATATGCAAAATATTACCTAAATTTGACTGTCACCTCCAGCGCTCCAGAGAGAGAGAGAGGAAGGGATGGCCACAACACAATCATGTTGTATAGCCAATTGGAACAAATCAAGTGTGTCAAGAACACATGTGTGCAATATGGAGTGCTATGAATGGGGCAAATATTTTTTGTGAGACAGAAACACTTTTTTTTTGAGAATGAAAGAGGAATGTTGGAGAAGGGATGAAGGTATGTCTGGGTCAGGTAAGTTGTTTAGGTGAAGAAGCAGGCAACAGGATATACAGACAAGACACTGGGATGGTGAAGGACACAGGAGGTGGGTGAACACCATGGTTGGGGTGAGGGTTGGAAAATTGAGGACCTATGGACATCAAACTGGGTAACAGTGAGAATCGAGTCCTCACCTCACACAATCATACACACCAAAGGTGGCTGTTCTTCACAGGTGATGAAATCACCACCTGTACCACTGCTCCCGGTAGGGAACCACTGGCCTATCCTGTGAGGCAGAACTACCTAATGGCACAGGTAATGCAGGAGTAGAAGAGATGGTGCTGCCAGGTTGCAACCCAGATTTGCTGGGCAGCAATTCTGTAGCCAGTGGAGTTGGGGCAGGAGGATCCTGTGGGACAGTTTACTCCGCTGTGCTGTAGGGAAAAAACAAAGAAAAAAAACGTGCTACTTTTGCCACTTTGTTGTTATGATCTGCCTCAATACTTACTACTTATTTGAAATGCCTCATTTGCTGAAATCTCTTTCTTGTAATGTAAAACACATTTGTTTAACCTTTTATTGTGTAAACCTGTGTTTATTGTATTTTATTTCACTCCTGTGAATTTTTTACTTACATAATTTGTACTGTGGAGCTTTTCTTCACGGGCCTCCACTGAAAAAGGTAGAAGCTTAGTTGGACTATCCTGGTCAACAAATGTCAAATAAGTAATAATAAAATAAAAAAGAGAAGATAATGGTTGTGGTGAGAGAATAAAAAGGGATAACATTAATAACTTCATATGTGACATACAAAACACTGATGCAATTATTTGACTCTATTCTGTTACTTTTACTTTTAAGACTACAAACTCCTAATGCATTTATTTATTAGCCTTAAGACTACCCAGTTCATAAGTGATGCACATTAATGTACAGATTGCTGCAATCTTTGATGTTTGCATATATTGCACATATGCATGCCCCCATTATACTGATTACAGTTTATAGCAGGTCATTTGTGCTACCGGTGTAGAGGTTTCAAGTTGCATTGCAATAATAATGAAAACATAACATTACTGTATATTTGGGAAGTGTGGTTTTTGAACCCACAACCTCTAGGTACTCTCTAATACTGTACTGTTATTTTGTCCTACAGACTAATGCATGCATAGTTTCCTTTTGCAGTTGACAGAGATGCATGCTTACTGTTACTTGAGGAATATGGAACTGTTGCTTTGTGCTACAGACTAAGACATGCATACTTTCTTTTACAGTTCAGATATGCATGCTAAATTTGATACAATTGTATTAAATATCAAATAAACTGCCTTTAATGTTATAATAACTGTACTGTTGTCATGCATACATACCGAATGCTTCTCTCATCCTTGCCAGTCTCTCGGCATGGGTCCTCAAATTCAAAGTTCTCTCCATGGCAGCTGTGGAAAAAAAAAACAGAATGGAATACCATTATGAATAGCAATCTTGACTGTATTCAGCTTTTAACTCTTACAAGTCATCATTGTAATTGATACTTACACATCTGTAGGGTGTCCTCAGTCCTTAATTCCCCAATCCAACAGTTGAGGCTATCGCTCTTCCTCCTCCTGAGGTCATCAAAATGGTGTAGACATTGTTCACTAGTGTGGGGATACCTGTAGAACTGGCCAAGCCCTGGCAACACTATCCCATTCTTCAGATTTGTATTGTGAGCCTGAATAGTCCCTCTGCAGTAACAGGGGCCCATGAAGCTTAATTATGAGTTTAACAAACAGTTTAGACTCCTGGACACCCCACCTTTGAGTTTGAAATCAGACTCCCTCCCACAAACACCAACTATGACTACAAGAGATCAAGCTTAATGTAGAATGAGGTTTTCCTGCTAATTGCATTTTGTATCCTGATGTTTTGACACCAATTCCAGTTACTGTGTGCTTGCTGGGTGTGCACACAGTGTGTGAAAATGTTGGCAATGCTTACCATTATGCAAACATGGTGCTCAGAAGTGTACAATGGTGAGCAACATTGGCTAGTAATGCAATTTTAGGTTTGTTGGATGTACAGGTCTTTGTAGATGTGTTTTAGGCAAAAGTGAAGGTCACGCCAGTCCACATAGCAGCAATACACTGCCAATGGCTAGTTACATGACACCCCCTATTTTACTATTTTTTGGTCCAGGTACTCTGCTTTCAGCATCTGTGATATATGATGGTTGAAATGTGCTGGTTTTACATAAAAGATGTTATAATGAGTTAATATGATTAATTTCTATTTACCCTCAATATCAGTGGTTCATAACACTGGATGTGTGACAGACCCTTTCAATATGGAACTTTTCACAACATGAACTTTTTAAGATCCCAAATGAGGTATGTTCCTCATAAAGAGGTACAATTGAGAGGTATGATGTGTAGTCCTGGTGGCCATTGTGGTATTTTGTGCAAATTCACACACCAGAACTGCTTGGACTAACATGAAATTGATATCCATGTTCACTTGTGAGCTTTTGTAGCCAGCAACATTACACAGAAATGCTATCTACATTCACCTGAGAGGTTTTACAGCTAGCAACACTGCTGCTATCTGAGAAACCTTCCTTGGGACACTACACCTCATTAATATGCATTGTGTGATGCCGCACAATGAGTTACATGTGACACTCTGTGAAGGCTCTGCAAGAAGCCTACACAGAGTTTATTGATTCCTGGGGCTTATCTATGAAGTCACTCTCATTAACGTGACTGGTCTTAAAGCTATTATAACTTGTCTAGTTTATACTTTAGTCCTTTAGCTCTTTATTTTCACCACATTTGCTCTTTATAAATTTAATCTTCCTACCATAATCTAAGGAAAGTAAAATTAAATCATCTGTGGATGCAGTCATTGCATTGTTCTTGTTAGTAGCAAATGCACTCAACTGCTGATAAAAAAATATTGTAATAAAGCATTTACCATTATAAACAAACATATTGCTGGCAATGGAAATGCTTGATTGTCTCCATTATTTAACAAAAAAAGTATTTGAAATACTATAATTAATAACAAACAAGGTATTAGTGCTTCTGTATAAATTTTCTATTGTTCTATAGTCATAAATGTCCTATTTATTGTAGCAAAATGTTTCTATGTGCATTGTATCAAGTAATACTAATCTTATTTAGCCTTGATTTTCTTTCTGTAGATATGCTAATATTACCTATAACAGTTTGCTTGCTTGAGTATTTTAATTATGCATACTTGCCTTTGGTGGCAAAGACTGTGGGTTCTATCCCCACGCATGGTAGATTGATTGCTAACAGTACAGTGCAGCATAAGGCGGTTCTGTACCCCTGAATACATTGATCTTTGGATGAGTCATTAAACTGAGATTCTATCAGACTGAATCAGTCATAGCTAAGGTAGAAATAAAAGATTCCATTGCACTTATCAAAAAATGTATGGTCCTTTATTTAATACAAAATAAAAAAAAACATGATTTACATATTTACAAAATTTACATATTTACAGATACATATACACACATTTCTAATTCTTATTATTTATCATTTTCTTAGAACATTTTCATTGTTCTTCCATCATAATCTGATTCTTTGCAATATATCTGCCAAAATCCATTTCCCATTAAATATAATTTAATTCAGTCTTTCATTACAAATGACACATATTAAATACAATATTCTTAAATACCCTTCTCACATATTCTTTCTTATTATTCTTATAATGTCTATACATAATCATATTCATATATGTATTAATTATGTAATTAATATTCTCAAAAAAAATCTTCAAACAAAATTTTCCAGAGTTTCACCACTCTTTTATATCAAAAATGCTGTTTTCTCTTCCTCCCCCAAAATAAACACATACTTTCATCTTGCTTTTTATGTATCATACTCCCTTTACTGGTGACTTTTTTATTAACAGTCTCAATAGGAAATTCATATATCATATTCCCTTCACTGGTGACTTTTTTATTACCAGTCTCAACAGGAAATTCTTAACACATTGCTAGCTTGGTACACCACTTTTTCCTTACTTTAACAGCTTTTATCACTTTTGATAAATTTCTAATGGATTTCTATAATGATATTGTTTCATCACATTATTATATCACATCTTTTTCAGTTTCTCTATATTATCAGTTTTTAATTTCCAGGTTTGTTTGTTTTCTTGATAATTTTTAATTTCTTCATTCACATATTTTTTTCTTATTCTTATCATCTCCCAGAGTTTTGTACCTGTATTTAACCATTTAACCATTAAATTCAATCCTCTTCCTTTACCCACTTTAATATTCTATACATATTTAAAAATTAGAATAAACAACTGGATTTAGTAACTCCAGTCTCCCTTCATCTTTATTCATATACAGCCCACCTCTTTTACTGAGTTTAATCTTACACTCCACATGAAAGAAAACACAAGTTGCACAGCTTCCTTCTTGTATTTTATGTAGCTCATATACATATTTGACGTATATGCTGTTTTGCCCATTAATACCAAATTGACCAGATAAAACGTTTTTCCTGAATACTTATCAAGTCTTCCACAGAAGACATATTTCTGTCTTATCTTTAATCAATCTTTCCCATTGTAAGATAACTACATAAATTTTCCCAGACTGTATTCCTACCATAGACACTTAATTCATTGAAAAATACACACCCTCAGTTTTCACCATATCGCTTTTATTTTTATTCTGTGTCATTCCCATGCCCTTTAAACATCAATGTAGACAAACCAACACTCCCCTCATCTCTATTTTTCTTTTAGCAACTACATCTATATCATTTAACTATGTTAAAACTTCTATTATCACCACATCCTTTTACCTCACATATCTAGCATCTGACATTTTATAAGCTACTTCACTCAGAATCCCATTCATTAGCAGTACAATCAACATTCCATTCATGGGACATCCTTATCTTATACCACACTTCATGTATATTTTTTTACTCAGCCACCCATTCACTAAAACTTTCACTCTTTTATTCTGCTGTGTTGGCATACACACTCTCCTAAGTCTATTTTCTATTTCATACATTTCCATAATATCCCAAAAAGGATCATGTCTACTGTATTAAATGCATTGCTAATGTTACCTACCATAAGTTTTATATTCTTACTTTATCTTACAATATCACCCACAATTTTTCACGCAAGCAATAAGAATTCTTGACATCCCTTCACTTTTATAATTTATGTACTTTCTTCCCCAATTTCCTTAATCTTCCTTCCATTCTCCTCTGCATTATTCTCATGAAACATGTATTATCTGTGTTATTTAGTGTAATGGGTCTCCATTTTTATTTCAATCATCTCTTCTTTCTTCCATATACATTTTAATATCTCAAATAACTCTTCTTAAACAAATCTTTCCTTCAACTATTTATTCAGTGCATTTACAAAATACTCTATTTGCCAATCCATTAATTTCTTATACATTCCATACCCTATATCATCTGGGCATAGTACTGAATCAACATTTACTTTTGTAAGTATTTCATTCAATTCATTAATAGCAATTTCTTTTGCAAGTTGTTCTTTATCTCATTCTGGAAATGTCTTTACTTTCCATTACTCTTATTTTACATCCTTATATTTTATATACATTTCCACCTGCTATACTACAATACTCATAATATGTTCTTATGTTCTTTTTACCTCTGTTTAATTTTTTTTTCATTTCTTTTATTATACTAATATCATCCTTTACGGTTTTGCCCTAATATGCAGATACCTCATCCCTTTCTCCCTTGTAAATATTATATTTACCTAAACAGTAATGTCCTCATTTTTTTCTCAGTTTATTTTATATATTTCTTTTTTTATGTCATAATACTTTCTTGTATTATTCTCTAAATTCTCCATTACATTTCTATACATTTTCTCATATTTCACTCTCTCTCTCTTCCCTTCTTACCTTATCTTGTCACTGAAAAAAAAAAAAAAACACTTGTTATACTTGTTTTTAAGTTCAATACACCACTCAGTCCAGTTACTATAGAAGCCCTTCATGCTTATATGATCCTTCCATAAACGCAATACTTCACAATCTCCAGTTTCACCCCATACTTTCTCATTTATTCTTTTATTCCCTTTCCTATTTAGATATACTCCCTTTCATCCATCACCTCCATCCATACTGCAAAATAGTCTGAAAAACCCTTAACAACTGTATGACCATCTGCTACCTAACACTTTACAATAACAGAAAATAATCAATTTCAGATCCAAATGCTCCCCTTCTACAAGTTGATTGACTTTTGTTCCACATAGCTATTTTATCACATTCAATCACTTCCTTAAATGTTTAGTATCTCTCTTTCTTTTTTTATGTTTTCACCTTCAATCACTACTAAAGTGTGCTGCAATTAAAATTTCCATGCTAATCACCACATTGTCTAATATTTGCAGAAATAGATTATCTTGTTTCTTTCCAATTATATATGCATGTAATGCTGTCATTACATAAACATGATCTTGCTACCTCAGATCCTCAACACTTAATCTTCCCATCCTTGCCAATGTTACAGTTAATATTTTCACTGTTTTTTACATAACACAGCCACTCCAGAGCAACTTTCAGTTTTTAAGTTCCATATTATATTTTCACCTCACAATTTTTCTGTTTGTAATATCTCTCTTCACTTGTCAAGAATCTTACATCCCCTAACATAATGATATCTACATCACATTTAGTAATTCCATTTTACTATCCCTATCCATCCTACAATGTTAATAGTGCTGTTCACATTTACTGAGAGTAATATAACATTTTTTTTTGTGTCAAGGGGAAGCATTTTTAATTTTCAAAAATAACATTTGTCAAGTGTTTCACCATGATTTTCTTTTCACATTTCAAATCAGCTACCATCCTCCACCCTCCAGTCCATAAGTTTCTCTCATCTCTGACTTTCTCAATGTTATCAACAGCTTCACAGAAACCCTGCATGCCTTTTGTTAACATCTTCTTTTTCTTTCAATTCATCATCCCTGAACTGAACAGTAACATTTTTACCATTTAAGTTACTATCAAAAAACAAATAATGTTCCATGGATGAATGCCATTTTTTTTGTTACACAATTTCAGAAATGTCATTAGTCCCTCAGTTTCATATGGTAAGTCACAAAAATTCTTGTACAGTTACAAAGTTGTCCTATACATAATATCCATCTATAACAGTGCCATTATTGAAATGTTTATTCTCATAGTTGGTCTCTTCCTTTTAAAGACAGTTTTACTTGCAGTTTGTTGCTGCTTTCCTTTCTGGCCTGCTTTCACTGCTGTATAAGTTTTATTACTGCATTCTCTGCTGATATTATCAGTTTACTGCTGCTTTACTCCTTTACTTTCTGTCACTGCTGTACAAGATTTAACTGCTGTATTCTCTACTGCCAAATCACCTGGTTTCTTCACATTACCATCCTCAGTACTTCCAAAAATGTTATCTGGCATCTCACAAAACAGTTCCCTAGAGTATCCTGCTTGATTATTTTCAACAGCATATCATCCAGAAGCCCTCCCGGCACCAGTTATATTACCTGCACTACTCAAACAGACTCATTTGCTTCATTCTCCATTGACACAACTAAAACACTGTCCATTTGTATCATATACCACACATGAATCTTTAAGTATATTCTGGTACTTCAAATCCAATACATTTTTCTCCAAATTCTTATTTTCCTCTGTCATACTCTCCATAGCTTTCCTCTATTCTGCTTCTTCTAATATGCCTCTTCCTTACTGCTCTAGGAGCCCTCTATCACCATCTAGCAGCTCCAAATTGTAGAAGAAGTTCCCCCGATGCTCTGGCCAAATGTCCACTAGTAATATAAATACCACCTTAGGTCTCCCTTGAAAAGAGTTTACTAGTATAGTGTGACAAAACGAGCCAACAAGGATAAATAAAATAAATAGTGATCTTCTGAGATTCCAGCTATTATTGTCTACAGTCATGTCTATGAAGGTCGTTTTTCCTGTTTTATTATTTGACCCACCTTTTAGGATGTTTGTGTTATTTAAAAATAGTGTTAACATTATAATGCAAATATTTCATCACAAATCATTTTGGTAATTATTTTCAGCCTGAATTTGTATTCTGTGTGGCTATGAGAAGAAGCATTGTACGTCTTCACACAGACACACACACACACACACACACACACATATATATATATATATATATTTATATATATATATATATATATATATATATATATATATATATATATATATATATATATATATATATATATATATATATATATATATATATATATATATGTATATCTTCAGACAAACTTTTGCTCCAGAGATATTTCTTTCATTAAACCAATTTCTTTTAGTTACTTTGCACTGTATGTTCAATAAAATGTATGAACGTCCTTCGTCTGAATAATATGAACGTGTATCAACATTTTTGTTATTCTAGTTCTACTTCTACCACTTTAGAGTTTATCTTTCAGTCTTTACTTGTAAGGAAAATATTTTGAAATGATAATCCCCTTTTCTAGTTTCACTTAAAGTTTATAAAGCTGAGGAAAGTGTTTGTAGTTCTGACACTTTAGTGGTAAAAAAATGGAAGAAAAACTTAATATTTTGTTTCAGTTTGTTGATTAAAAAGAGAAATCAACTGAATTTGATTTCCCTCAAGGCGATGTGCTTGCACTCATTTTATATAATGTGAACAGGCACTGAATTCTTGAATGCTGATTTTCATTTACATTCAAAATGGGTACAAAATATAAGTGTTATTTTTCTAAATATACAAGAAAATAAGTTCTAAGTAGATTTAATGGTTTCAGATTTGGTTGTCCTTAACACTCATATGTACATTTGTCTCAAATGCCTCTGCTTTTAGGAGCATTACCTGCACTACTTCTATCTTTGAAATAATTACCAGATAAATACCTTTAAGATGAAACATGTTCAGGCAATGAAGGAAAAAAACTGGCTTCCTATTAAAATGTTGGCAATTCAAATAGCAAATGCTGGCACGGGAAAAAAAACTGAAAACACAGGAGAAGAGCAAATCTCTGAAAACACTCTTCTCAGTTAAACTTCATTTTGCAGGAGACAATCCCCCCACAACCCTTGAACTTATACAAGCCAATGCCAAGATCTCTGTACCTCAGTGAAAAGAGAATATTCAGAAAAATGACATTTCAGACTTATCATATGTAAGTCCATTCTTTCAGTCATTCAACTTCTGTGTTTCAGGACTGACTTTAGTGGGTCCTGATATTACAAATGGTTACCCAAAAAAATACCTTGGATTGACGCCTTGCCTCATTAAAATAACATAGAGGATTATAGGTTTATAGGCTGGTACTAGGCTATTGGCCCTAGGGCTTATGCAATCCTAGCCATAACAATTCCCTGGCTTTTTTTCCCTACAATATTTACTTCCCTGGACCCCTGTCTAGCAGGGCGACTGACGTGATCCCTGGGGAAAAGTTCCTGTCTCCCATCCAATTGTCAAGGTTCTTTTTGAATAGGGCCAAAGAGGCGCTCTGCTTGACATGTATGGGCAGTCTATTCCAGAGTCTTGGGAGTCTCTTTGTCAGGAACCTATTCCATCCAGCATGTTTTGTTCATTGTGATGACAGCGTTTAGATCCCTGGAGTGTGTGGCTCTGAGGGATTGGGATTTCTTTAAGTGTAGCATGTCTAACAGCTATGGGTTTGACATGGCCTTGTATATTAAGCAGAGATCGTCTCTGAATAGACAATATATGACCGAGTATAGCTGGAGATTTTTTCGACGGTCAACATAGGGCATCTGCTTTAGGCCTGTGATTCTTTTAGAGAGGTATTTCTGCAGCCTTTCCAGTTGTTGCAGATGTCTTGAGTGGTACATACCAAACAGGGTGTTGTAGTCTATAATGGGTCTAATGAGGGATGAGTACAGTGGGACAATGACCTCCTTTTTTCTGGTTGAAAAGCCCTTAGTGATGATGTGTGCCACACAGAAGGATTTCCTGACTGTTGCGGAAATGTAGTTATCGAAGGTGAGACCACACTCCACCTGTGTCCCTAAGTCTGTTATCACACTTTCGGTGTTTAGTTTACTGCTACCTATGTGGTAGTTCATGGGTGCATGTTTTTTTTCCCAAAGGGGATAACTATACATTTCTTGGTATTGAGCTTGAGCCCATGACTCTGGCACCAAGTATCTGTTTCTGTAAGGCCCTTTTGTAGAATATCCACATCATTTGGGGATTCGATAATGGCTCCCAGTTTCCAGTCATCTGAGAACTTTGTTAGCCAGAATCCCTTAGTGTTGACCTGTACTTCAGAGAAGTAGATGCCAAACAAGAGCAGTCCCAGGACTGAACCCTGAGGTACTCCACTTGTCACTTGTCTGGAGCTGGATTTGGAGTCTGCTACTTTTACAGTGTGGGTTCTGTCAGTAAGCCAGTTGGCAACCCATTGAATGAAGTAGGAATTAATACCCAGCTTAGTAAGTTTATCTATGATTCCAGAATGGGGGATGGTCTCAAAGGCCTTGGCGAGGTTCAGATAGGCTGTGTGGACCACCTTACCCATGTTCACAGCTCTAGAGACTGATTCAAAGAAATCAATCAGGTTCAGGAGACAAGATCGACCCTTCACAAACCCAAACTGGGTGCAGTCCAGTGTTTGAAGGTTGCCAATGTCTTTGTTGATAGGTTCCATGATAATACATTCCATGGCCTTGTAGGTCAGGCTCTTCAGACTGATGGGGCGGTAGTTCCCAGGATCCAAGGTGGATCACCCCTTGTAGAGTGGGATAACTGTAGCTGTGCACCACTCAGTGGGCATGAAGCCTGAGGTGAGGCTATGATTAAACATTACACTTAGGCAAGGTGCCAGTTTATTTTGTAGTTCATGTAGTACATAGCTCGGTATGTCATTTTGGTCCCATGGATGCTGTATTCTTAGCTTTGGAGAGTGTGTTTTTTACCTGTGTGGCCATTATTACTGGAATTTGGCAATCTTTCAGTATTGACATGGGCCCTTTAGGGGATGAGAAGGGGGTGAAGCTGGCACTGAATCGCTCTGCCAGGATATTGGCAATATCCTTAGGATCAATATATTTAATGCCATTCTGTTGTAGCTCAGAGCAGATCTGAGCATTGCCATTTAGATTCTTGACATAGGTATAGAATGCCTTGTGGGTGTCTATGGAATCTTTGGCAATTTTATTTTCGTAACTAGCTTTGGAATATTTTATGAGGGAGCTGAGCTTTTTACTGAGGCTGGTAAGGGAGTTTTTTGCATCCTGGGATCTTCCTCTTTTCTGCAACAGATTCTTCCTTTTGTTGTAAAGTTTGTTTATGGCAGATGACCACCAGATTGGCTTCCTTTTTTTGGAGGAGAGCATCTTGGTTCTATTTGGGATTGCACGATTCATGCATGAGTGGATGTGCTCATACAGTGCCTTAGTATAGGATTCAGCAGTTGAACTTTCAGTTCCCATCTGCATGGGTGTCATGAAATTTGTCACTTCTGACTTGAGTAGCATGAAGTTGGCATTGGAGAAGTTTTTTAGAGAGGTTTCCTTACTGGGGGGGTGGGGGAGGGATGTGGATGTCAAGGGTGATTAGCTTATGGTCAGACCTGACCAATGAGAGGTTGCCCATAGGTGTGGAGCATCGATTTCACATGTTGGTAATTACCAAGTCTAGGATATTGGAGCCCCTGGTGGGACTATGGATTAGTTGATCCAGGGCATTGGAATTTATGAATTCCATGAACCATTGGGCAAAGGCATTGGTACACGAGTAGTTTTCCTAGTTAATGGCAGGGTAATTGAAATCACCCAGTATTAGGGTGTTTGGCTGTATCTTAATATTTTCCAGTATGTTTAGAAAGGTGTAGTGAGAATATTGGGGCATGGTGGGGGATCTGTAGCAAGCTACAATTTGGATTGCAGTCTTACCTAGTGTTAGCTGCACCTGGATAATTTCAGACATATTGTGTTGGGCAACTAGCCTGGTGGTGTGAATATCCTTGGAGAACATGGACACTTCTCCACCTTTAGTGTTTCGGTCCTGATTTGATGGCTGAAAAGTGCTATAAGAGTTGTAGCCTGGTATTGCAGGGCTGCTCTCTGGAGCCTTGAATCAGGTCTCAGCTACTGCACAGATATTGATGTTCTCCATTTTTAGGAGTGCCTTGAGAGAGAGCATTTTGAGGTTTAGACTTCTAGAATTGAGTAGCATCACCTTCAGATTTTGCATGCTTGTACCTGTTACCGTGGTAGTTTTGTCCTTTGAACTTTGCCTAAAAAGGGCACAATAGGGATGGCAAGAGCCTTAGCCAGTAACCAGAATCCCAGGAGTGACAGGTGCAGAGCATCTCTGGGAAAGCATCATGGTCTGTTGATCATGTTGTTCCAGGCAGACAGATACTGGATCCCTTTGAATGACACCAGAAGCTTAGCCAATTGTTAAAGTCAATAATTTTGTCCTTATACTGTGGTATCATTATGGGTGAAGGCAGGATGCTATTCAGGGCTAGTGTCATACCTGCCTGGACCACATGATCCAAGAGGTCTTCCATGTCTCTTTTCATGTAGTCCAGGGAGGTACATCTCAAGTCATTCACTCCAACATGGACAATGATATATTCATATTTGTACTTCTTGTGGAGTGACTTGAGTGCATGCGTTATGTGGTGGATCCTGGCACCCAACTGGCAGCTGATTATAATTTTCTCCTTGTTCAGCCTGGTGAGTGGGACATCAGTGTGCCTGACTATAGAGTCACATATGACTAAAGTGTTGAGTACGTTGTCTTGCCTTAGGGGCTGTTGTTGAGTGACACACTGGCATTGTGAGCTATGTGACACTTTGGTTTTGATTGGTGTTTGTTTGTATTTCAGCTTGTTGCTTGGACAGGTTACTGTTAAGGGTCTCTGCATATGAAGGTTTAGTGTTGCTATGTGAAGGTGTTGGTGGTTTGAGTTTAGAAGAGCTATGTGTTGCTTAAGGTGTAGAGTGGGTGTTAACCTTCTCCTCTTGACTGTCTAGCAAAATCTTGGGTGGAGAGAGCTTTGCTTCCATTTTGGCTATGTAAGTGTTCTCTCACAGTTTGCAGTGTTGGGTGGTAGGAGGAGATGCTTGTCTGTGTACATGAGGCAATTGCTGCATTGCCCCAGTATGCCCAGATTCACCAGGTGGACAGGATAAATCATCGGAAGCTGACCTTTGGACATGCCTGGTTTGGTGATTTTTTTTTTTTGTAAATTACAAGAGCTATTTTCCCTTGCCTTAGCAAGGTACTTTGCAATTATAGGCTGTTTAGTGCCTACAATTAATATTTCCTTATTAACAAGGAGAGTTTAGTGCTTTTATCAGTTTAAGGCTTCCTGATGCTTTCCAGCAGGTTTTACAGCAAGTGCTAGTCACAGGGATTCTTAAAGGTAAGATGAAAAAAATGGTTTATCCTAAATACTGCAGTGTGCACTAGAGAAGTTAGATGTGAAAGTAGGTAACTTAAGTTTTACCTGTCTAAAAAGTTAAGTTTTAGTGGAGAGTCACTATTTTTAAACAGCAGGATAGATTGAAAGGGGGTGGTCACTTTTGTATTCTAGTACTATGGAATACAGTAGGATTGTCAATAAATTTAAATAGTTGAAGGGGAGTGATTTCACAAAATGATAAATTTGAGCTTACTCACACAAGCCAGTAAAAGCAGAGGGGAATGAGATATATGGTCAAATTAACATAAGGGGCAGGCAACTAGATAGACAGTCCCCAGGATTCACTAACCTTCTGTGTAAGACTAAGTTAGTCTTACATGGAAACTGCAGTCTAAGAGTAAGACATCAGCACGCCATGTATATTCATGAGGGAGCGCTGCCTCAACTCTAAGGCTAACACGGAGCATGCACAAGTGCAGGGGGCATGTCAGACTAACGAGCAGTCCATAAATCCACACCCCTGCGAGTCTCTCAATTGGGAAATGTCAACTGACATGAGCGAGTCCACTCAAATGTGTACATACCCAACACTACACTCCCCCACATTCTAAACCCCTGTACAATTATAAAATGTAAAGCTTTTATTTTTTTTTTATTATTCCCGATATAGCTACCAGTATTTGCTTGTGTTTGCACGGGTTTGCCATTGCTTAACTACAGTTAGCAGTTTAGACATCGAAGAGGATAATAAGAAACTTATATGTAAATTAAACAAAATAGCATAGCATAGTGGTAGAGCCTTTGCACAAAAAGGAAGCATTCCCGGTTAGCGTCCCACCATCCATTTTCTGTTGGAAATCTGCATATAAAAATATAATTCCTGATATTTATCTTTTAAATTTTTGTAAAAAGCATTGAAATGGCCTATGTAGTAGTGAACAAATTTTATATATATATAAATATATATATATATATATATATATATATATATATATATATATATATATATATATATATATATATATATATATATATATATATATATATATATATATGTGTGTATATATATATATCAGAAGGTGAAATGGTTATGCATACTGATGAATGCATAAGTAACGTATCTTAAGCAATGTGAAGCACTGCTAAGCAAAGTTTACCAGTATTAAGCATATTTAAGTATAATTGCTCATAGCTTAGCACTGCTTTAACTAGCGCAATAGCTTTGTGTGTAGCTGTGCATCGCGCACACCATTGCAAACAGAACATGTTTGCGCGTAGCTGCCCACCATGCTAACTAGCACAACGTTGGGCAAGGTCAGGCACCGTAGAGCAACGTAGAGCAATGTTGGGCAAAGTTGAGCAAAGTCGCCTAAACACAGCCACACCTCCTAGCCAGTCTGGCCAGTAGTAAAATAAAAAACAATGACAGGCCTCAAACCCGGGATACTGTGCACCACAATCACAGAACTGAACCATTTCAACACACACATACATATCAATGGAAGTTTACCCAGTGCTAAGCAGGTGTGTCTTCAGCTGAGTTTTTCCAAAACTGGCCAATCACAAATAAGTGCGGGAAATGATGCATATTTAAGCTCCATAGGTGGGAATACTTGCCATAACTGGTTGTAGCTCCCATCTGCAGGCAGCAATGGCCGGTGCTGGAGAGGGCTCTCATTATCGAGCTCAACGTTGGGGCATTGAGGAATCAAAAGTAATGGTTTGGTTCCTTGTCCATAATTATGAGGATAGACTCCTGCAGGGCCAGTACCAGGGCACCCAATACAAAGCGGAAGCCTGGGACTGTCTAGCTCTTGAACTCACCAGTGCCACAGGTGTCCCTCGGACTGGTGAGCAGGTCAGACACCACCACGCAGACCTGAAGAGGTGCAAGATGGGTCAACTGGACCAGTGGATCAAGGAGGCCCATGAGATGGAAAATGCCCCACTACTGAGTAAGTAGCCATGGAATTAAGTATGTAAGAATTGCTATTCTAGTCTATACTATGGATAGGTATGTCTCAATATCACTTCATTTACTTCACAGCTGCAGGAGTCCGTGCTGCGAATCAGCAAGCTTATGCCGATAGGCTGCTAAGGCTGCACCACCAGGCAGGTTAGTAATCATCCAGCTTATACTGTTATGTAAAATAAATGACAGCCTGAAAAAAGTGTTTTAACACAATAAATAAAGGTACAATAATTCTCTAATAATTATTCTGCATGTACTGTTATATAAAATGAATGAGAGAGCCTCTAGAAAAGTGTTATAAGTCTTTAATAAAGGTATAATTCCTGGAGTGTCTGTCATTTTCCTTGATACGTTGTTGTACTCTTGCATTATAGAAATAGCACTGTTGTATTAAGCGCTATTAACACACAGTTTGGTAGGCCCATATAAAGTGAATGAAGGGAATGCCAGTAGCTTTAAAGCATATTTACAGTCATCAACTGTTGGTTCATGCCCAGCATGTACAGGTTAATCTGACACATGAGTAGCTTGGCATTGTGTTCCCCAGAAATGTCATTGTGCTGGCAGAAATGTAGGGAGCTGTTAACATATAACTGATAATTTCATCTAAACATATCTAGATAAGTATAGGAAAGTAGAGCTGTCAGTGTACCATCTCAGCAGTAGCATGTCTGAGCAACTCCAAAATATGTAGCAGTAACATCTGCATCCCGGACAGTTTGTACGTCAGATACAGCCCATGTATGTAAAGATCTAGCAAAACCCATTTCCCAATTTAAGGACAATTGGGTAGTGTAATAATACATGTAGGGGCATATAACTGCAGTTAATAGGAATGCAATGTAAACTAGAAGGATATATAAGTTGTTAATGAAGCTATTGTTTTCCACCCTACTGTATGTGCATAAAAAATGCAATTCCACACCTCAATGGGTATGTCTAATCTCAAAACATTAGTTGGGACATATGTCCTATTGGTTTATAAATACTTGCATTTATTTTGATGCATGTGCCCTGTTCAAATACCACAATATTGGTGGCCTGTTGCCATCAATTAAACCTGCATGCTATTGTAATGTCCACTGTTATTCTATATATGCATGTGTCATGCTTGCTGTTCAACTGTTGGAACTCTGGTGTATTGGGTTAATGGGAATACTTCTGCATGCTGTTATAACTAATTGGGAATGCTGTTGATTGTTACTAACCCATATTTTCATTAAATCCTCCTAAACATAGAATGTATGGGAAGGCCGGTCCCAGCAGACCCACCTGTCCCACCTCAGCTGGTGATGGCACCTGGCACCAGCAGGTCCTGTACCCAGCCTGGGACCCCCTCCTCCATTGGCCCTGGGCCACCTTCAGGTGGAAGTGCTGCAGGGGATGGGGCTCACCCCCCCGTGCAAGCGTGGGCAGAGGAAGGCCACCTATCACCCTCCGAACGGTCCGGGCTGTGGTGCGTAAGGAGATCAAGCGTTCTGTCGCTGATCGTCTATGCCAGCTTGAGGCACGAGTGGCACGACTCAAGGGTGAGCCTTCCCCTCTTATGCAGCCCCCAGCACAGCCACCCTCTGGGCTGTGAAGGTGCAGTGGTGACTGCCCATGGGTGGGGATCTCAGTTCCACTCTAGCCATCTGTGAGCTCATGGGCTTGCGATTTCCAAAGAACCTTCCCCGTCAATGGTGTTCACCCACCACTTGTCATATTCTGCCCCTGTATGCGTCTTGTTTGTCTTGTCTGTTTACCTCCCCAACCTACCTCTCCAAATATACCTACTTCCCCTACCCCACATTCCACTCTCACATGAAAACAAAAAAAGGGCAATCTGCTCCCAAAAAAAATTACGCCCCATACATTGCTGCCCGTTTTGCACACATGTCCGCTGGACACATAAACTGATATTTAATTGGCAGTACAACATACTTTGTTGTCCTCACCCCTCTCTCAGGAGTGGAAGGTTTCATATTTCCCTCCAAATTTATTGCATATGCACAGCTGTTGCTGTTAAAGAAATGGGCAGCTATGGACCTTCCCTACACCCATCCTGCACATCCCGAGCTGTTTTCCCTACTGTCTTTCCCTCTTTGTGCCCCTTTTTCACCACTTTCCTATCTCCCAATTTTCTTTTCTTTCAAAGAAATGAGTGCGGGAGTTAGCGGGAGTAAGCACTATTAAGCAGTAGTAAGCGGGTTTGCACGAGTGTGTGCTTGTGTGCACTTAGCTAAGCATTGCTAAGCATCGTGCAAACCCATGTAAACCAGCTTACAACTGCTTAAAAGTGCCTTAGTCACTCTGTATGTCAGGGCCCTTGTTCTGCTAAGCATAAAAATAAAACACCTCTATCAGTCTCAAACCCTGGCCATTGGACACACTAGACTGCATGAAGTACCACTAAACCACGGTAAACATACAACAAGTTGGTGCTGAAATAAATATATCATGCATCAGAATGAGTGAATGTAAAGGAAAAATAGGAATGCCATAACACAAAACTTGTTCTGTAGAACTTTACCAGCAGTTGTTGAGGAATTGCATTACATGACTGTGATAAGAGAACCAGCCATTCTAGCAGGAAATAATGTTACAGCAGCACTTTTCAACCCACACACAGTATTATAGCAGGACAAACAGTGGCATATCTGATTAGGGCAGTGGACATACATCCCAACTGTGACTACTTTTCAGGGATGCCCCTGATTTTGAAACATATGTTAGCTGTGTCCCTCTGAATCCCTCTGAAAAGTACTGACGTTAGACAGAAAGGTGGGGTATTACACTTAATGAATAATGACAATAATATGAGTTAGACACCGCTTGTACTTCAGAAAAGGTGTAGTAATCCATATGCACTGGTTCTCTCGAAGTCTCCACTTACTGTCTCTATTATTTTGAAGGTGTACCTCACTTTTACCTACCTTTTCCTGACTCTGTTCAAATATGTACCTGAGTGTTTCAGAGGCCTGCCAGAGGCAGAAACACACAGGCATATCAGTTTTTCTGCTGTTACACACTGTGCAAATAGCTTTGGAAGGAGTTCCACAAGCATACGCTTATGTAGGAGTACAACACTGAAATACCAAAGGATGTAGCCATGTACTGGTAGCAACTGACTGTAACAATGCCATTGTACCAGTGCTGGAAAGACCTGTGCATTGCACAGACAAAGAATAACAGGCTAACATCTGGCTACCATCTGGATAGGTCCACAGTTGGGAGCTATGCAGACAGACTACTTGCCTTGATAAACTAACAGGTACACAGCAACCTTTTAAGTCCAGCAAGATAACATTCACACAATAATACACAATGCTCTCTGTACGTCTGCATCCCTACCCAAATGTACAATATACCTGTGTGTTCAGGGTCTACCAAGGATGTAGGTAGGCATACTCAGTACTGGAATTGTCCAGTTTTCCTGAGCAGCCTGTGCTAATGTCAACACTAAAAAAGCACAAACTGTTCAGAAGTGAGTACATTAATATTCACAGTATAGCAGTTCACAAACAGTTCATGTGCCAAAAGAATACATCTCAATAACTACTTTTGTATGGCAGTTAATTGTATAAGTAGAAAAGAAACTACATACTCCCATGTATCTTGTGTTAGCATTTGCAGGGGTGAGTACAATTCTACACTGACAAGTGTGCACTGGAAGTGGTAACATTAAGGTCTGAGTACAACATTTAAATCACTGGCAAACTCAAAAGCAAAAGGAACACGGAAATTAATCATACCAACACATACAAAGGAAAGGAATGTAACAGATATGTATTTACTGGCATGTAGTAGATGTTTCTGAAGAGTACTCTACACACTTTGAAACATCCATATGTGGCAGCAGTACGTATCTATGCACAGATGTCCAGCATAACTACTGTCATGGACAAATCAGTGTGTAGCTGTGTGCGGGGGGACATAACTGTGATATATGTAGCTCAGCATTAAATGTCACACATCTGATCCATGTTATCTGTGTTCTGTACAGTAGTGTGGACAATGGCTGTTTGGGGGAGTAGCACAAACAGCTATATAAACATGGATGAGACAGAGTAGCACATGCATGCTAGTCATATTAACGTGTAGCTTAGCATTGGCAACTGCTGTACCAGGCTAGTATGCTAATCTAACATTTGTAGCTATATACAAACCCTCTAATATTACTGTGTGCTCACATGTGACATCTGTTCATGTTGCAGCAAGACCCAACAGGTCAGTGTGAGGTCCAGGGACTTACAACAGTGTGGACCTTGTGTGTGTATGGCACACACATACAGAGAGATATATATGTGTCAAATATATTAATATCTGTACATGTGCATAGAGCAAGGGACATACTGCAACTGTATGTGAAGGGTGGACATATATATGTTGGTGAAGGTTGTTATGTGCATATTTGTATGTAGGTGGTAGTGTGTGGCAAACAAGACAGCATACAGTGCTGGTATATGACATGCGGTGGTTAAACACTGTGGGTGTGATTTGTTAAGTTTGCAATGTTGCAGCCAGTGAGGCTTGCTAAAGCTACATGGGCTGAGAACACCTTCAATGCATTTCTCACAATACTGTGTGATATCATTGCATTACTGTATACCTCACATCCTTTGAATAATTGATATTCCCACTGTGAAAGGTGGACTGTATATGTGCCTATATGTATATGTACACCAATGGATGTGTATATGTATGTATGTATATATATATATATATATATATATATATATATATATATATATATATATATAAATAAAGAGAGAGAGTCATATATAGTGAGACAGATGCCTGGTGTCAAACCCATGCTGTAAAGCTAGAAGCCAACTAAAGCATAGTCATCCACTTTTACAAAACATAGTATCCCCGCAGTACCACATAGGTAGTAGCCCCCAACATGTTGAACAGGTACCGATGTGTACATACAGCCAAGTGTTATGTCATCTCTCCTTTAGTAATCACATTTCCAAAGGTATTTTGAAATCCCTCAGTGGATCACATAAGGAATAAGGGGTCTGCATCCATATCCATGAAGGTTGTTGTACACCTATAATGAATAGCCATCATTGACAGACTTTGCTGCGTTTGAACAGGTTTGAAATATACCTCAGGCATAAACTCTCACTCACACTATTCAATAGAAACCATAATGAGTGTGTGTGACACGGATGACCTAGACCAAGGGTCACTGCAGTGGCTGGGCTTGTCACAAGCCTACAGATGTGACCTAAGGTCTGGAAAGTGGCAGCACACTCAGGCAAAGATAATAGATGTGTTCATGGTGAAAGCAAGGTTCCCACCTATGAAATAATTGAGGTCACATGTATGTATATGTATTTGCCACACAGCTATCTGACATGTGCAATGCACATACTGCTGTCATTGTGATATGTCATACAGTACTAAAAGCAAAACCCAAAACACATCGACCAACAGTGTCACACATAGAGCACACACACACTCACCAAGTGCTAGATTCAATCCCCTACTTAACTACTTTCTGATATTAGAGCAGTATACATTAACATGACATGCTATACACATTACTGAGAGTTCTCTTTTCCACAGGTATATTTGTAGGATGGTGACATCATCAGACTTGACAAAGATAAGTATAGCACTTTTAAGGTGTTTTAGTAGTCTCCAAGAAGGTTGCTCCTCTCCAAGGAGATACACACACAGCTGTCAAGTACAGGATTCAAGCCTCTACCAAGCTACTTTATGATACTAGAGGAGTACGCATTAACACAATGCGCTAAGCACATTACTGGGAGTTCTTTTTACCACAGGTATATTTGTAGGATGGTGACATCATCAGACTTGACAAAGACAGATTTAGTAGTCTCCAAAAAAGATTGCTCCTCTCCAAGGAGATCACACACAAATAGCTGTCAAGTGCAGGATTCAAACCCCTATCTAATTACTTTATGATACTAAAGAAGAACACATTAACATGACACGCTATACACATTACTGGGAGCTTTTTTTTCCAGAGGTATATTTGTAGGATGATGACATCATCAGACTAGACAAAGTGGGTTACATTAGGTGACATTAGATGGGTTACATAGAAAGAATTTCTAAAGACTTTGGCCATGTGATCATCAAAGGAGAGTTTACTATCTACCTAGGTCCCCAGGGCCATAATTACTTTCTCTGTACATACTGGATTACCACCTATGTGGTAATTTGTGTGCACTTTGTTTTATCCAAAGGGGATGACTATGCATTCTTTGCCATTCTGCTTGAGGGCATTGTTTTGACACCAGGTATCTTTCTCTGTAAGACCCTTCTGGAGGATGTCTGTGTCAGCCGTAGAGTCGATTATGGACCACAGTTAGCAGTCATCTGCAAACTTTTTCAACCATACTCCTCCCATGCTTGCCTGTATCTCTGAGCAGTATCTACTGAACAGGTGGGGTCCCAGGACCAAGACCTTTGGGATGCCATTTGTGACTGGTTTTGTGGTTTTGTGATTTGTGAGTCGGACATGGCACCCGCAACTCTGAACATGTGTGATTGATCTGTGAGCCAGTTGACCACCCATCCTGTGACATAGCTGTTAATGTTCAAGCTGGTAAGCTTGTCCATGATGACAAAGTGGGGAATGGTGTTGAAAGGCCTTAGGTGGGCTGTGTGGACTACTTTCACCTCCATCTATGTCCTTGGTAACTCTTTCAAATAAGTCAACTAGGTTTAGGAGCCAGGATATGCCTTTAACAAAGCCAAGTTGGGTAGAATCCAGTATCTGGACATCTCCAATGTCTCTGTTTATGGGTTCCATGATAATTTGCTCCATAGCTTTGCAGACCAGGCTGAGTAGGCCTATAGGGCAATGGTTTCCAGGTTCTGTTGTGGCACCCTCTTTGTGAAGCTGGATGACTGTTGCTCTATGCCATTCTTTGGGTACATAGCCTGTGGTAAGGTTGAGTCTGGACAGTGAATGTAGGTGAGGGTGTAGTTCCTTTTGGAGCTGGTGTAAGACGCAGCCTGCGACACCATCCAGTCCCATTGATGCTGTGTTTTTATCTTTGGAGAGGGCTGTTTTTACCTGCATGTCCATGAAGTCTGGGGCTCTGCATTTTTCTGGGATGGACACAGGCCCTTTTGGGGGTGATGGGGGGGAGTTTGCACTGAACTTGTCCCCCAGGATGTGGGAAATGTAAGTTGGTTCAGTGTATTTCTTGCCATTTTGCAGTAGCTGACAGCATATTTGGAAGTTGCCACCTAAATGTTTGGTATAGCTAACGAAGGCTTTGTAGTTGTTATTCTTACATTCCTTGGCAATTTGTCTTTAGAAACTGGCCTTGGATTATTTTATGAGCGATCATTGTTTCTTCCTAATAATGATCAGTGATGCCTTTCCTTTGTGAAGTTTGCTCTATCATGTGTTCGTTTCCTCCTTCTGCTGTATAGCTTATTTATGGGCGATAACTGCCAGATCGGTTTCTTATTTTTGGAGGAGTGCGTCTTGGTTTTATTTGGGATGTCTTGATCCATGCATCCCTGTAGATGCTCATAGAATGCACTTGTAAATGATTCGGCATATTGTATAGAATTATCCTATAGCAAGGGGGCTTTGGAACTTTCAACTTTGGTCTTGGGAAGTGTGCAGTTTGCTTTTCAAAATGTCTTCACAGTGGTTTCCTTGACAGGGGGGGGGTGGATGTGGATGTCCAGTGTGATTACTTTATGATCTGATATTACCAGCGAGGGGTTTATCTCTGTTGTGGAACACTGGTACCCCATGTTGGTGATGATCAGGTCCAGTATGTTGTCACCTCTAGTGGGCATGGTGATCAGCTGTTCCAGGGAGTTTGAGTTTTTAAACTCTAGGAAACATTGGGCAAAGGACATTGTACATGAGCAATTCTCCCACTCAATGTTTGGGTAGTTGTAATCTCCTCATATAATGGTGTTTGATAGGACCTTTATATTTTCCACTGTTCTCAGAAATACTGAGTGAGGTTCCTGAGACAAGGTAGGTGATCTGTAGCAGGCTACAATCTGATAAGCAGCTTTGCACAATGTTAGTTGCACTTGCATGGTCTCCAAGGCCTCATGCTGTGCCACTAACCTGAAGGTGTGGGTATCCGTAAGGTAAATGGATACACCCCTTCCTTTTGTATTTCACTCATGGTTTTGGGGCTGAAAATCAGAGGGATTGTGAGTGTTTTATGTGGAGCATGTCCAACAGCTCTGTGTTTGACATAGCATTGTATGTTAGGCAGAGATCACCTCTGAGTAGGCAATATGCGAAAGAGTACAGCTGGAGCATTTTGAGATGGTCTGTGACTGGCATGTATTTCAGGCCACTAATGCTCTTCATGAGGTATTTCTGCAGGCTTTCCAGTTGTTGTAGGTGTCTTGTGAGGTACATAGCAAAAGGGGCGTTGTACTCTATTATGGATCTAGTGAGTGATGAGTAGAGGGGAACAATGTCCTCTTCTATTCTGCATGAAACACCTTTTGTAATGAGGTGTGCCACATAGAAGGATTTCCTGACTACTGTGGGGACGTGATTATCACAGCTGTGTCCACTGTCCACCTGTGACCCAAGGTCTCTTATCACACTTTCAGTGTTAAGTACACTACTGTCTATGTTGTAGTTCATGGCTACAGAGTTTTTATCAAAGGGGATGACAATGCACTTTTTAGCATTGAGCTTGAGGCCATGGCTTTGACACCAGGCATCGGTCTCAGTGAAGCCTTTTTGTAGGATGTCCACATCTTTAGTATTTACAATTATGTCTCCAAGTTTGCAGTCATCTGGAATCTTATTTAGCCACAGACCGTCCATGTTAAAGTTTACTTCAGGAAAGTAGATACAAAACAAGACAGGACCCAGGACTGAACCCTGTGGTACTGCACTCATCACTGGTCCAAAGTCATACTTGGAGTCTGCTACTTTCACAGTGTGTGCTCTGTCAGTGAGCCAGTTGTGAACCCATCTTGTGACATAGCAATTTATACCTAGTTTAGTGGGTTTATCTATAATTCCAGAGTGTGAGATGGTGTTGAAAGCTGTGGCAAGATCTACATAGGCTGTGCGTACCACCTTACCCTTGTCTACCGTTCTGGTGAATGCTTCAATGTAATCTATTAGGTTTAGGAGACACGATCTGCATTTTACAAACCCAGCATGGTTGTGGTCCAGAGTTTGGAGATTACCAATGTCTTTTTTTATAGGTTGTATGATGATGCATTCCATGGCCTTGCACAGCAGGCTCATCAGGCTAATGGGACACTAGTTCCTGGGGTCCGTGGTGTCTCCACCCTTATGTAGCGTGATAACCGTCACTGTGCACCATTCAGCAGGCACAAAGCCTGAGGTGAGGCTATTACTGAACATGGTACATCGGTGTTATGCCTGTTTGTTCTGTAGTTTGTGTAGAACACAGCCTGGGAAGTTATCTGGTCCCATGGATGCTGTGATACTGGCTTTGGAGAGTGTTTTTACCTGTGCAGCCATGATGACAGCAACTTTGCAGTCTTCCATTATAGAGATGTGCTCTTTCATGGGTGAGAGGGGGGTAAAGTTAGCACTGATCCTGTCTGCCAGGATGTTGGCAATATCAGTTGGGTCTGTATATTTAATGCCATTGAGCTGTAACTCAGAGCAGATCTGAGTGTTGCCATGACATGGACCTGTCTGTTGGGCAGAGATCTCAAAGTAGACAGTATGCAACAGAGTACAGATTGAGTTAAACTCAGTCTTGTTGCATGTGGCAACTGTTTGAGGCCATTAATCCTCTTGTTGAGGTACTTCAGTGGTCTTTCCAGCTGCTGAAGGTGCCTAGTCAGATTCATCGCAAGTGTGTTGTGGTACTATCTGACGGGTCTGATGACTGATGAGTAGAGGGAACCTCCTTTGACCTACATGCAAAGACCGTGGCAGTTTGTGGGAACACATGGCATGATTTTCTGACCACTTTGTGAATGTGTTTCTGGAAGTAGAGATGACTATCCACATGTGTCCATAGATCCCTTATTATCACCTCCATATTTAGGGTGTTGGCATCTATGTGGTATTTGTATGATTGTAGCTTGAGGCCATAATTTTTACACCACATCTGTCTGACTGAGCGACTTTTTAAGGATGTCTCTGTTGTCCCAAACATCGATTATGACAACTTTTTTGCAGTCATCCACAAACTTTGCTAAACATAGCCCTTGTGTGTTTGACTGTATTTCTGAAAAGTATACACCAGACAGGAGGGGTCCCAGGACTGAGCCATGGGGGGGCAGCAGTTTTTACCAGCTTGAACAGGAGACCACAATTCTTACCTTGTGTGATCTATCTGTGCCCCAGTTGGCAATCCATCAGATGACATACATATTTATGCACAGGTTGTTTATTTTGTGGATGCGACATGTGTCTGGGATGTTGGCAAAGGGATTTTCAAGGTCTATGTGGGACGTGTGTAGCTCATTTCATTGATGTATGTCCTGGGTGACTGCCTTGAAAACAGTCTAGCAGGTTTGGGAACCATGATCTACCCCTGACCAAACCAAAATTGGTAGGGTTGGGTGTTTGTAGGCTCTCAATAGCTCTGTTTATGAGTTCCATCATGATGGACTCCATGGCCTTACAGATCAGGCTTAATAGGCTTATAAGACAATAGTTCCCATGGTCTGTTGTGCACCAACACTTGTGGAGTGTACCAAACATTGCTGTAACACATTCAACAGTTTCATATCCTGTACAGAGGGTGAGGCTCAACAGACTGTTCAGGTGCAAGGTTTGTTTTTCTGGAGTTCACTTATGACACACCTAGGGAAACAATGTAATCCCATAGACGCCATGTTTTCAGGTTTGGAAGGAGCTGTTTACCAATTCTATATGTGATATCTGTGCTTTCACAATCTCCAGGTATGATGATATGGCTTTTTGTCAGTGAGAGGGGGGTATGTATGTATGAGCCTGTCTGACAGGGTGTTGGCAATGTCAGTCATTTACAGTTTGCACTGACTCAGGACATATATAAGTATACATTGCTATTTATGACATAGTGGAAGGAAGCGTCATGGTTCTCTATGGACTCCTTCACAGATTCTTTTGCCAGAACATGGATTGGATAATGTTTGGTGTGCACATCGTTTATTGATGATACTGATTGCAGGTTTATTGATCTTCTTTGCTTTTTCACTTTCTGTGAACAACTTAAGTACTTGTGGTACAAAGTTTGATTATGACAGGGTTCCAATATATTATATGTGTCTGTTTTCATATAACTGTGTGCACAAGGCAGGATTGGTGAATAGTGAGAGGTTCCTGGGGTATAACATGCAACCGCCAGATATGTGTGGCCCTCTGCTGTACTCAGACATGGCCTAAATGTGTGAGAATGCCTAGTATGACCTTTCAGTATGTTGTTGCCTGACATTTGCTTCGTTTATTTAAGTGTGTGAGCATGCCCAGTATGACCTTTCAGTATGTTGCTGACTGAAATCCACTACATTTGCTGAAGTGTGTGAGCACGCCCGGTATAGACATTTATACTATATGTGTGTAGAAAATCAAGTTGTATTTTTACTGCAGGGCTCACCTTTGTGTCATAAATCAATAGGGATCATGCTGTGCCTGCAGGGCTTCCATGAGACACTTTGCATAGACTTATCAACATTTCTACATACTGGGGGGACAGCTATTCTTTGTACATTTCTACCCGGGGGCACACCTGATTGTTACTGTGGGTGTACATAGGATGAGGGGTTCACCTGACACTTATACATATTTGCTAGGCCTGCACTGCTATGTCAGGTACTCCATTTCAGTCTGTACTGTTGCCTATCATACTAGCTTGAGGCATACTACTGTACTACAGATCTTAGCGTCCAATGTCATGTATATTAGATTGCGACTTCATAGCCTCCCCAACCCACATCACACCGCCTGGCCTGCTGTTCTCTGTCTGCATAGGCCTGTGGGGGAGGTTACCCATATGCCTCTTTAGCGGCATGATACAGCATTTCTTTGTGTTTGCATTAGTGTACATTTGTCCTGCTTTGTCTGTGCTAGTGAAATGCTGTCATGGCTTAGTGGTTCAGTACTGTGACTATAGTGCACAGTATTCTGGGTTTGAGCCCTGTCACTGCTTTTTAATTTCATGCTGGGCAGACCAGACTGTTTAAAGAACAGTAAAGCAAATTCTTGTTTACCTGGCTTTGCTCAACTTTGCCCGATTTTGCCCGACCTTGCCCAATATTGCTCAACGTTGCCCGACGTTGAGCTAGTTAGCGTGAGCAATTTTGTTTACATATACTAAATAGTGGTAAAAGCTGCTTAGCACTGCTTTATATTGCTTAAAACATGGCAATCATGCCTCAGGTGGTGCTGCAGGGCTGCCTATGTCAGATGCACATGGTACACTCCCTATACATGTTTGAAAACAGGTAGTGTCAAGTTAGGCATCCCTTTAATTTTATGTGCGAGTCAGAGAGAGGTATCATTTCCAGGGTTCCTACTGAGCCAGTGTATGTGCTATGCATTGCCTCTTTGCCAAGGCCACGGCATACTGGGTATGCCTCCTTCTGCCTACTGCGGCAGGCTCAGGTTGTTCCTTCTCCGAGTCACGCTCTGCCTGTGATGGCCTTGGCAATGGTGGGGGGCTGATTGGCCCTGCCCCATGCTGTTCCTGCTGCAGCTGTTTTTGCAAGATCATATTGTGTAGCATGGCACATACCATGACAATTTGGGTACATGTAGTTGGTGAGTACAGCAAGGCTCCACAAGATGTGTCCAGGCACTGGAACCATGACTTGAGCATCCCAAACACATGCTCGATTACATTTCATGTTTGTGCGTGTGCCTAATTATGGAGTTCTTGTTCAGGTGTGTGCGCATTTCTGATGGGTGTCATCAGCCACGGCTCCAGTGCATATCCAGCATCCCCCACTAGGTGATCGTCAGGAATATCCCCATTGGCAAATGTCTGGTACAGCTGCATCAGATGCCAGATATGGGAATTGTGGTAGCTTCCAGGGCAACCAGCACACACATTCAGTATTATGCCCTGCGCATCGCACACAACTTGGCAGTTGATGGAGGGGAAGCCCTTGTAGTTGATGTAGGCCCTACCCCACTCACCGGCTGGTGCTTTGATGTGTATGTGCGTGCAGTCTATTGCACCCACTGCCTCACGGTATTCCACTATTTGCTGGAAAAGACGCATATTGCTGGCCAATGCCTCACGGGAATTGGGGATATATACATGATCAATGACATGTGCTGACATGGCATTCAGAAACTGGTGCAGTACCCTGGATGCTGATGCCTGTAAAATCCCCATCATATCACCAGTTGGTCTCTGGAAGGTACCTGTTGCTAGTATTCTTAGGCCAACACATACCTTGGTTTCCACTGGGATGGGTTCCCCTCTGTTGGTTCTGTGTGTGAGGCGTGGCCTGCACAGCTCAACAATTTGCTGCAGGAGGTCCCTGTCCACTCTACAGCGCTCCACTATCTCCAGCTCATGTAGCCCCTGGTAAGTTACCCTGGGTCTGTACACTCTTCTCTGTCTCCTCACTGATTGTCGCTCAGCAGCATTCGTAATGGTACCACCCTCAGCATCTTGCACATGTTGGCTTATAATAGCAATGGCAGCCCCTAACATTTTTTGTCTGAGTTAAGCTTTTTAAGTTTTCACTCTTTGTATACTGCAGTGTTGCAGTGTTTTTGAGAAAAACATGGGGGAATGTTGTTTGCAGAGTTTTAAGTGTTGGGCTGGGCTGGGCTAGTGTACTGCCTGTGTAATTGGCTGATTCTGATTTATTTCACCTGGCAGCTCTGCTAGTTCTCCTTGGTTAACTTCCTACTACTTCTTTTCCTTCCTTTTCCCTTTCTGTTTCTACAAGGGGCAGCGCCACGCAAACACGCCCACACATGCACGCAGGCTTACACAGGCTTAGACGGGTGCACACGCACGCACACAGTCTTACACAGGTTTACAGGCGTGCACACACGCGCACATGGTGTAAGCACGTTTGCAAGAAATTTCAGATATATCCACGGCGTACACCTTTGGTTTCTTGGTTTCAGCTAGGACAACTGTAGAGTAGACATGCCTCTTGCATTCCTGAGCAACTCATGGCCAACACAAGCCACTCTGCTCTAATAAGCTTACAGTCTTTCAGACATACCCTGTCATGATGTCACCTATCTTCTACTCTACTACTCCCCTAATCCTACACTTACACTCTAGGGACATGGCTCACATACCAGGGAAAATTGGGATTCACTATCCTTATCCTCATTTGCATAGGATTGCCTACTAATGCTTGGTTACACCTCTCAAACTAAGCTTCCACTCTTAGCAACCACTACTCAGTAGCCATGTTGTCTTCAGCCTGCCATTCACCTGCATGGCAGAATAATCTTTTTATTAAACATGCCTAGTTTTGGCTATTTTTTAGTTATTTTTTGGGTTTTTAAAGTGCTGCACGTTTGCGCGGCACTGCACTATGCTAAAACATCGGAGATCGAGGAAAAAATAAAAATTAATTTTTATTAATTTTCAACCTATAAAAATGCCAACAGCCTTATATTTGGCCTTTGGCATGCTTCCTCAACTGGATGCATCCATTATTTGGAACTGTCATAGTTCCGTTTAGCTATTTGCAGAACTGTACTCCGTTACGAACGGAGTACATTTCTGCAAGTAACACTACTCTTCCACGGACAGGTTAGTGTTTCCTGGATCGCAAATTTACCTCATTTGCATAGCTTTCAGCAGCAAATGAGGTAATTTGCATAACATAACACTGTCTGTGCAAGAGTAGTTTTAGGAGCTCTCATGCACGCCCCTGCCGACTATTGCTGAATCGCTCGGCAAACATATTGCCTGTCTGACATCTTACACTATTCTTAGACTCCGTGCAAGCCTTCGTGAATCCGGTCCAGTAGTTTTTAAGAACACAACAGTAACTGAGTGGAAGGGTGGGGAAAACATTTCTGCCTGACTCACAAGAGACAGAGCTGTGGTTTCTTTTCAAGTTTTAATATGCAGTTAAAAGCAGAATACAAGTAAAACACAAGGTAAAGAAAACAAATCACAGTATTTAAAACAGAAAAAGCCAATAAAGTAATACAAAATACAACAAATAAAAAGCAAACTAACTTTTCCCTTACAGCAAAGTATAGCAGAGTCTGGGTGAGCCTTTCTAGTAAATTACGATCAAGTTGCCAGTCACAGTTCTTTAATTATTAGTTTAAGACATGGATGCCAAGAAATTCATCTCAAGAGCAAACCTTGAGAGGTGAATCTTGGCAATGTCAAGAAAATATAATAAGTAGTTACAATTGGCAATCTGATCATAATTCTTTGTGAACATGTTGGCTTTAATACTGGTAAAGCAGTAGGGAACTGGTTGACATCCTTATATATTTCCTGTGTATAAAAAGCTGTTTATTTCTAAATGCCCTGTGAAGTTTAGCAGACAGCGGGTAGAAATGGGAGTTGAAACAAAGCTGTTTCTACCTGCAGCTTCTGTTTACTGGTACTTATTTTAATGCAGACCCAACCTTAACAGCATGCAGCGGATGTTTAACAATCCTCTGAGTGCTGTTAAAGTTTGGAACTTGCTGTGTAGTAGCACATACCCAAGATATTATTTAATCATTTCTTGAGCATAATACTGGTGCTCCATACAAAACATGTGTTTTAAAGATATAAATCAATCAAAGCCCAGGGTCAACAGTAGTTCAGCTTTTCTCAGAAGCTATACTAACACCTAGAATAATACCATTAATAAATAAAGATAGTCAAGAAAGCAGACTAGCAACTAATAAACTAATGGGGAAGTAATATCAGAATACTATCAAGTAAAAACATAAAACAGATGAGCAGCAACAAACAACACTTTATAACTCAATAAAGAAAAATAACAATGAAAACCTGAAAACGTATGTCAAAAGAAAATAATTCAACTACTGTGTCTGTAATAGTTTAAATTCCTGAGAAGAAACAAATAATCAGTTACTTGCAGTTATCATAGCTTTTTTGGTGACAAAACCTAGCTGTTTGAATCATTGCCTATCCCCTAAAAAGTAATAAAATATGGCCTAGTTTTAAAAGAATTAAAAAAAAAGACATCTGTTTGAAACTGAAGAATGCTGAATGCTTCCTGGATAATACATCACCATAACGCATGCATCTACTACTCTAACTCAAGATATTTGCTGAAATTACACATATGCAAACTTTAACTCTCCCTTTAGCCTTAATTCCCATTCCACTGCAAAATGTTATAAGTGTAGTTTTAATCTTTTTTTCTTCTCTCTTTCTCTCTCTCTCTATATATATATATATATATGTATATATATATTTACACACACAATATATCAAGTATACCAATTCCTAAAATTAATTTCTTAATAAAATGCCATACATTAAAATGTTACTTTTTCAAATGAATGCTCTTAATAATGAGAAATAACATGAATATTACATTTATTTGGCTGCTCTTATGCCTATGTTATGCCATATGTACTACATGCACCACACTTTACAGACTTTTTTGTTTTGTTGTTGCTGCTTTTATATTGCAAGTACTGCATGCTGTCCACCCTTCTGTTTTTTGACCTACAATGTGTTATTTTCTGCTTTACAGTTCATGAGTTTGCCCTTTCAGGCTAAGACTGATTAAGGCATATCTGGTTCAGTGTTCTATACCAGTTAACTAACACAAGGAAACAAACAAACAAAAATGCATATTTCTTACACTTTCCATATATAGTATTTACACACATAGTATTTACAAGTTATTAACTAAAATAAAAAAAATAATGTTGTGAATCAAATATGTTCAAAATTTAAAGAAAATTAAGTACCATAAAAAAGACTAGCCTCAGGATTCAATAAAATCTGTGTAGGTTCATATCCATGTACACATCTATAGTTCCCCTCAGCAGCACACCATAGGTTCATAGGTACTAAGCTAGTGGCCCTGGGGCCTATATAAGCCTAGCCAATAAAGTTCCCTGGCTTTTGCCACCCAAGAAAATTATGTTCCTGTGCCCCTGTTGAGCAGAGCCACAGAAGTGATCCCCGTGGTGAATTTCCTATTTCCCATCCAATTGCCAAGATTTTCTTAAAGAGGGCTAATGAAGAGCTTTGCTTGATATGGATGGGTAGTCTGTTCCAGAGCATAGGAAGTCTCTGGGACAGGAATCTATCCCTCCAGCATGTTCTGTTTATTGTGGTGACAAGGTTTAGGTCCCTGGAGTGTGTGGCTCTGAGAGATTGGGCATGCATATTAGTCATGGTGCACTGTCGAGGGAAATCACAGTAACATGGATATTGAATCCATGCAAGCAACAGTGTAGAGGCTGCCCCATACTTGTAGACTGACCAGAAAAATAAGATGTTTGCGCAGTGTGGCGAGGTGCTTAGTGATGCAGAGCTGTGCTTATATATGTACAGTACACATCTGGCATATATCTAGAAATAGAAACTGGATATAATTAATTGTATTTTTTTTTTTACTTTTTTTCTTCCTCTTTGTGTGGTGCGGTGTGATATTTAGCAATGCCAAGCTGCACTTACACATTTATAGCAGCCTTCTGGTATATATTTAAAAACAGGAACCAGATATAATCAATTTAAATAGTTTTTTTCCCCTCCTGCTTGTCTGCACATTAGAGAACGGTGATTAGCAGTGCTGCCAGATATCTAAAAATAAAAAGTGGATGTATTCAATTATTGTATTTCTGCTGTGCTTAGCAACAATTAAACCCACACAGTGAAACTGTGCAATGCGAAGCTGTGCAATGTTAACAGGCACCTTAGTAGTATATGTAAAGACATACATCTTCCTTGTACTGTTCAAGTGGCTAGATAGATTAAGTCATGACTTATAATATAGTAGGCCCCAGGTTCGAGTCCTGACTAGTCATATATTTTACATTTATTGCTGTGAAAATGTGTCAGGTGACTGAAACATCAGTTTAATTTAAAATAAAAAATTGTTGCATTTAGAAAAGCTGCACTATGCTAAGTAGTATTTAAAAATGGTTAATAATGTAAATCGTTTGCATGTTGCTATGCTCCACTAAAACATGGTTTGTGTGAGTTTGTGTGATGCTAAGCAACGAGACACTTTTTTGAAAGTTTCACTGTATGACATGTAAGGGAAGGAATGCAGTCTACATAAAGGCTAATAGGCAGGAATTTCACACCATTCATTGGAGTCTTCACTTGGCTGTCAATATGACTTGTGCTGTCAAAGAGGGGAGTGTGTTTTTGGGTACAGAGGTGGGGTGTGCAGGACTTCAAAGTGTTTGCCGAACTCCTGGTTAAGAGCTATGAACCCTAGCTGCTAAAGGGTGTTTACCAGGGCACATAATGTATTCTAGTTTCCCATCTGGATTCTAGCTTCCCATCCCCACTATATCTCCAATAGTGGGGCCCTTCCAGAACCACTAGGAGATCACCTTCCCACTTTTGCACATTGTCTCCCCTCCTTCCTACCTCTATCCCACACCTACATCTCTACTCGGTCCCTATAAAACTTTAACTCAAATGCATTCTCAAATGCACTAAAAAGAACTAACTGGAAACCATTAAAACCTTTATCCCTGGAAAATGCTATTACTTACTTCAATTCAACCTTCTTAAACTTGCTAGACTCCTTTGCTCCCTGGAAAACTAAATGTATAAAAGGTAAATCCATCCCTTGGCTAACTAAGAATACCTTAGCAACCATGCGACTCTGTGATAAAGCTTGGAAACACTACCATAAAACTAAAACTACTACTTCCCTTAATGAATACAAAACACTCAGCAACAAAGTAAAAAAAAATCATTATCTCAGACCGCAAAGCCTATTTTTCCACTCTCAAACAAATCACAACAAAACCCCTAAAAAATTCTGGGATGGAATCTCCTCTCTCCTCAACCCAGGTAAAAAAGAAAACCCCTGCCTTGACCCAAAATGTCTCTGACTTGGAGTTAGCCAGTCAATTCAACTCATTCTTTGTTGACTCCATATCTAAACTTACATCTTCCTTCACTAATAATCCTGTTTCCCCAACACAATCCATACTTACCCTCCACCCCCAGTACATCTAGCTCCCAACTTCCTTCCTTCTCCATAAAACCTATTCCCATCTCTACCATTAAAATACTTCTTCTAAAATTGAAACCATGCTCCAATGCCCCTGATGAAATAAGGTCCTACTTCCTAAAGATAGCTTCAGAAGCCATTGCCTTCCCTATCTGCATCCTAATAAATCGATCAATTTCAGAATACTATGTTCCCTAGCTCTTGAGAAAAGCCTATATTATTCCACTCCATAACGGGAGCAACAATAATGGCATCTCCAACGTCTTCCCATTGCTATCCTATCCCCTATTTCAAAACTTCTGAAAAAATGCATCCATCTACAACTTCTACCCTATCTTATTAATAATAACTTTCTTACTCCCACCCAGCATGGATTCTGACCCAGTCACAGGACCATCACTGCTCTCTTCTCCTTCCTAGAAACCATAAACAAAGCCTGAGACTCTGGTTATATTGTATCCACCCTCCTCTTAGACATCTCTAAGGCCTTTGACACCATCTATCGCAATCTTCTCCTTGCTAAACTCACTAAACTAAATCTATTCCACTCATCTATTAACTGGTTCACCAGTTACCTATCAAATAGGCAACAAGCAGTTAAGTGGAAAATAACTACCTCACCATTCTTAAACACTCCCACGGGTGTCCCCCAGAGCTCAATTCTAGGTCCCCTTCTATTCAATATTTTCATCAATGACTTCTACCATGCCATCCCTAATGCCAGCCTCATCCAATACGCCAACAACTCAACCATAATCTGCTCCACTACCTACGTTTCCTCATTAACAAAATTAACCCAATACACTTTCTCCTCTACTGAACAATGGATGCTAGACAACCATCTAGCACTAAATGCTAACAAGAATAAACTAATGATATCTCCCCACCCAAAAGCATTACCTAGACAAAAACTTATTCTCTATCACCAGCCAAAATAACACTTCTCTTGAAACAGTCTCCTCTGCTAAACTATTAGCAAACCTCATTGACAACCAACTAAAGTTCGATACCCATCTACATGCAAACATAAAAAAAACTCACAAGAAACTTGGCATCCTTTACCAGCACAATCATTTCATCTCTCCCTCCACAAGGCTTGTTCTTGCTAACACATACCGTATCCCTTACCTCCTGTATGGGGCATCTATCCTTACTAACCTGCAAACCTCCCTCAATTCAAAACATTCCTCCTGTTACTGTAAAATTTCAAAATTCGCAACTAGCCACAGATCAAACACCCATCACTGCATCTCCCTACACCAACTGAACTGACTTGAGCTACCCAATTATATTACCTACATTCATCTCATCCAAGCACATAAACTTATTTTTAGTCCCTCTCTCTGCCCCTGCCTTGCATCTACCTTCCAAATGCACCTTTCTAACAGATGCCTGTGATCCAACTTCCAAAATCTAATAGAACTATATAAAACTGCCCGCCTTCCAGGGAAACATTTTCTATCCTTCTGCCTAGCATGTCACTGGAATTCTCTCCCACCTCTTATCTGTACCACAAACAATCTCTCTACCTTCAAAACTTTACTTCACTCACAGACAATCTCACAATGGGAATGGTCTTGCTCCCATCCTTCATAACTTCCTTAGCTATACTTATCTCTATACCAAACATATCTCTTAATAGCCTCCTATAAGCCTCATACTTTCTGCAACAACTACCATCATCATAATTATCATATTTTAGCAGTAACTTAATTTGTGTGAAAAGATTTTCATGCATTTACCCCATCAAATGCCAGTTTTACTTCAACCATTGTTACCTTGCAATTTTTCTGACTCTCATTTATTAACCTGTAAGTTTTTGCAATTTTTGAAATTTTGCAATTTTGTAATTTTGTAATTTTTGTAATTTTCAATATCTGTATTTTTCTGGAGCTTTTCTCCCCCTGGACTCCATTGAAAATGGGCTCTTCACGGCCCAGTGGACCATCCTAGTAAACAAACTGCAAATAAATAAATAAATAAATAAAAATAAGTTTGAGTCCTGGGATTGATTGGCTAGGGAACTTACCAGGGCTACAGGTATCCCCTGCACTGGTGAGCAATGACTTCACCACTACGACAACCTAAGGCATAGGAAGAGAGGAACTTTGGATACCTGGGTCCAAGAAGCTTGGGCTGGGCAGAGCCCACAGATATGTAAGTATGTTTGGCAGTACTTTAGACATGTACATGGTGAATCTGTGCAAAACTGGCATGCATAATGGTTTTCTTCTCTTACAACAGCTGCAGAAGAGAGGGCTTGCAATGTCCAGTCCCATGCAGGATGCCTGGCCAGGATGAGGCAAGAGTGTGTTAAGTAGGGAAACATCAGAGTAATAACTTAATGCATAATGTACTTTTATAATAATTTATTTACAGATTTTGCAGCCTTAACAGTCAGGTATGATATACCTGGGACATCTAGCATGTTTAGTAATGTGTCACTGCCTAAGTGAAATGGAAAAGCAAGTTAAATCAAGTAAGCATGCATTACTGTATAGTATAGCTTCCAAACATCAGTTAATGTTGAGGTCTACCCAGATTAAGAGTCATTGTTCTAGTCTGCACATTGTGTGAAATATACTATAGGTTGCACTCAATTAATGGACAGGGTATATGGGTTATTTATTAGAAGCCTTACACAGCTATCTATGGTCTACATACCAGACTTGAAGCAACATTAATCAATACACTTTAAAGTGTGATGGTGCTTTTACATACCAGACTTGAAGCAACGTTAATCACTAAATTTCAAAGGGTGATGGTACTTTGATATATAATGTTTACAAATAAAATGTCTTCACTATTCCTGTATGCACTGCATGTGTGTTCTAATCTGACACCAGTCAGTGGTTAAATGTAAATGAATAAAGACTGCAGAAAAAACTGTCAGAAATAAATGTAGTGTAATACTCACAGTAAGGTTCAAGCCTGTGCTCTGGCTATTTTGTCTGAAATAATGCTGTATATTCCACCCAGTCAAGGAACAAGGTATATGCATAAGGTAACTGAAGTCCCAGGCACTTATCCGTGTATATAGATGCCATATTTTAAGGAACATTATCAATAAAGTTTAAAAAGGGATTGTGGCTCGATAAGTAATCTTTTCAAACAAGTGTGCATTATTCTGTTATTCACTGCATGTGTGTTCTAATCTGACATCAGTCAAAAGTTTAATTAAATGCACATTTTTCCTGTAGTTACAACTTGTGGGTTCTAATCCCATGGAAGCCAATTAAGAAATGACCCGCTATCTAGTCTACTTAGTGTACACAAACATACCTCTCAACTGTCATGATTTTTCAGAATGTAATGACTAATGTCCCATGTGTCTAGTCCTTGATTAGCAGATAAATGGCATTACTTGGAATGCAATTTATTGGCAAATGTTGTCAGAATACCTTGTTAATAATGTATGAGGACACTATGTACAGATGCTCCCTGTAGTTGTGCCTCTGTACCAATATGCGTTAGAACCTGGTCCATACTGTCCCATGCTAACAGGCTGAGAGCTACATATGTGCAACATCATCTATACAATAGTTGCAGTCACTGTACTCACAACTGAAATTGCACATATTTATTTTATTTATTTATTTATTTATTTGCAGTTTGTTTACCAGGGTGGTCCATTGGGCCTTGAGGAGCCCATTTTCAATGGAGTCCTGGGGAGAATAGCTCCAAAGATACAACTAGTTATAATAACAGTATTACAAAAAAAAAATTACAACTAGTTATAATTACAGTGTTACAAAAAAATATTAAAAAATAATTCTAAGTTACACAGAGTACTAAGAAGACAAAACTGTGAATCTACTAGATACTGATGCAGAGGTTAAGAGAATTTAGAAAATAAAATGTCAGAGTAGAAGTATGTAGTAGTCTGTGCAGTAATATTACCTGCAAAGTTACTTATGGTATTTTGCTCTCTCTCACCCCTTCTCTTCTTTAATTTATTAATGTTATTTATTATTATGATTTGATATTAATATATATTTTTGTAATGACCTATTATCTTGGCATTTTTATAATTTCATATTGCTTTGCTGTTAAAATACTTTTATTTACTTTATTTATTGTTGTTTTCCTCATTATATTCCTTTCTATTTCTTTTGATTAATCATTATTATCTTCTATTATGCTAATACTAATATCTGCTTGGCTATATTTATTTTCACCTTATGTTTATATTTATTTTCTACAGTGCAAAAAAAGGGGCCAGTTCCTGATGATCCACCTAGCTTCAATCTCCTGATCATGACATTAGGGCCCAGCACATCTGGGCCGCAGCCTGATGGAGCCCCCTCTTCTATCCCTGCACTACCTGTGCTGTTGGGTAGTTCTGCCCCAGAGGCACTCTGGGAGTGGATGTGGAGGGGTGCTTTTGTCACTCATGAGGAACTGCCAGGCATGGTGCATGGGCTGCAGCGCCAAACTCTCAGTGCATGCCAATGTTAGATGGAGAGCATGCTGTTCATCCTGGTGGGGCAACCTCACCCTGCACTCCAGTATCAGCCACTGCCTCCACAGGAGCAGTGAAGGTACAGTGCTGACAGTCCCACTGGTGAGGACTTGAGTCATACTGCTACCATATCTGATATCCATAGGACTGGGATTCCACAACACCCTCCCCAACTAAGGTGTTTACCCCCCTCTAGTGTCACACACCAACCCTGTCTGTTGTCTTGTCTGTCTGCAAAAGCTTTCTCATCTTCCTATCTTACCTCCCCCACATGTACCTATGTCTCTTTCCCAACATACCACTCTCACCTTAAAAAAAAAAAAAAGTCTCATGCATAGCTCTCCATTTTGCACGTGTCCACTGGACACACTTAATTTGGTACAATTGGCTTGACAGCACACTTCTCTTGTCCTCATCCCTCTCTCTGGGGATGACAGTCCAAATTCAGCTAAAAAAATCTGTTAAAGTACACAGTTGTTGCTGTACAAAAAAATCAAGTAGCTATGGTTCTTTCCTACACTCTTCCTGCATATACCTACCTGCTTTTCACTAAGTTTTTCCCCCTGCTTACACCCCATTTCACCACTGTCCTAGCTCCACATTTTTTTCTTTAAAGATTTTTTTTTTGCATGACAAGGTGCTGCTTGCCGCATTGCCTAGCTATGCTAAACAATGCTACATTGATATTAATCACATTCAAAACGTACATCTGCACCTCTATTTCCAACTATCGCACCTGCAGAAGAGTGGATCAACCCACTAAGCCATATAACTACTAATTGACACAGGTGTTTTAATCAAAAGCATAGTAATGCTCAAGTTCCCATCATTAAATGTGTTTAAGTGATGCTGCGCATCATGCCGCACCGCTCAAATCACGTAAAAGAGTAAGAGAAAAATAGTTCTGTAATTGGGACTCTAGTACAAAAATACATCAGTATAAAGCCATACACATAAGAATAGACATGTGAGGTATCTAATAGCAGGTAACCCTGCAATTATATATGCAACATGTAAAAATACACTTGCTAAAACATTAATGGAAAAATAGGATTTTAACTGGGACTCTGGTAGACAAATACAGCACTCTAAAGCCATACACATAATAATAGATAAAAGTAAGGTATGTAACAGCAGATAACTGTGGAATGATATCTATAACATGTAAAAATATACCTGTTGTAGCAGTGACTTTGTACGTCAGTATGTAAAATGCATTGAGAGCATTAGTTTTTGATACACATGGTCCTGGGTTCAACTACAGCAGGGTCCAGCATTGAAAATACATGTATATGGACATCAGCATTATAAATTGTGATATGTATGTCTATCTAATCACCTATTTATCCACACAAAGCAGTACAGATGGAATGCCTGCTTCTAAATAATATAAGTCAAAGGCCTACAGATAGGACCACGCTTAACTACTCCTATTTAAAAAGTGCAGAGAATGTCAGGTCATACATTAGCCTGAATTCCCAGAGGATTTAGAAGTGTATACTGAAATTGTGGCACAGTAATATTAGACTGCAGTCCACAATGATTTGCTAGGGATATTACAGACAACCAGAGCTGCACAAGTAACATACATATATGGAGGTTGTGCTAGACACAAGGGTTGACAGCATACATGTAACAGGGAACTGCCATGACATAACACGTGACTTGGCAGATGCACAACTGTGTGGAATAATGGTTAATGTACCCCCTATCTTTTTCTGGGACACACCAAGCATTTTGCCTTTTATTCTGTTAGTTATATCGTTGGCTAACATACTTACCTTAAACACATAATTTCCAGTGGGATGGGTTACCTCAATTTGGCTCTCCCTATATAACAAGGCTGCCACAGGCCCCACCCCTATTGTTAAAGCTTGTTATCCTGCAAAGTGTTTACACTCTCTGCCCATGCCTATTGCCTGCAGCATCAGCTTCAGCTTCAGCCTGTAGTACACACATCTGTATGTAAAAAGTAGCTGCTACAGACATTCTCTCTCTGATGATTTAGTATTTTTACTCCAGTAATTTTCACCCCAACATATGAGAAAGGGGTTGTAGTCTACATTCAGGCTATATATCTTGTTCAGTGGTTGCATGAGATTGGCTCATTATACTGCAAATCAGCTTTGTAGGCTGTGATTAGCATTTTCAGAAGCACAGATTGGTTCATAGGCAATCACTTGCTAATGAGAACCATGTTAAAAAGGCAAACATCAAGCCATGAGATCCACTGTGTATGAGAGTTACTTTGCAGGATGAACCCATTGGCACAACATTTATATATCTGTACCTTTCAACAGAGGAGTATTGTACTCCATCAGGTATGTAACCATTTTGTTCCAACATAATTCATATATTTGAATATACTTACGGGGGATGGGGATTACATCATTAAGCCTTTCTTAGAACTGTACTTATGATATGTCTTTGATCTCCAGATGCGTTACACCAACAGAAGAACTAGAGTACAGTAAGGGTAGACTTCTTTGTGTTAAATGGGTGCACCAGTCTCCTGGATATTTCCTTGATAGCAGTTGTATTAGTACACTACTATTTCTTTGGCATGGTTGTTTTTTATATATTATAAAGGGGTTTACTCCTAGGGGGCACACTACAATGGACCCTGTGTTATGTGTGTGATCATACTATTTGTCATGGCACAAATAGGAATAGCTTATTATTGCTACTATCTACTTTCATCCAACCCTTTGTATGTTTTCACACTGTTGAATATCACGTGTAATTAAGCAGTGAATACTGCTAGCCGTCATTTACTGATATATCTCTACATACTGTAGTCCCAAGTATGTAATCCTGACATGTGTTCCCATTTAGTTTTCTTTCAAGAAATATGTATACCTGACACTGGGGCCCTTTTACTGACATTGAAACTGACATAATCCTGAAATTCAGTGGCGTAGCTAGGTGGGAGCAGTATGGGCGGTCTGCCCTGGGTGGCACTTTTTGGGACTGTCACATATTTAAAAAAAAACTGTTTTAGGGCATTCTTCTTTCTAAAAGAACATGTCTGTGCATTAATGCACAAACGTCCTGTCCACCCACACGTACACAATTTGGAATTGTGATTAACGGATGTTGTTGCTTTCAGTAAAGGGAATTATCTTTTGCTAAGCTGCTGCTTCAAGTAAGGGAAGGGAAATGTATGCTTCAAGTAAGGGAAGGGAATTGGAATTGGAATTGTTGCAATCTGCTTCAAGTAAGAGGAATTATTCATGGATTGCTGCTTTAAGGAAGATGAGTAAGCTGCTGCTTCAAGTAAGGAAATTATTCACTCATGTTAAGTGTGTGTGTGTGTGTGTGTGTGTGTGTGCGTGCGTGCGTGTGTGTGTGTGTGTGTGTGTGTGTGTGTGTATGTGTGAGTGTGTGTGTGTGTGTGTGTGTGTGTGTGTGTGTGTGTGTGTGTGTTTAATGCCCCAGTTAGGTATACCTGTCAGTTATTGTTACTCAGCCTCCAACCCTGTACCTTGGGTTCAAGAAGCAAGGGCCCGAATTCTCTACCCCTACCACCACTTGTGATTCAAGGAGTTGAGTCCATAGCTCTCAACTGTCCAGATTTTCACAGAATGTCTGGAATGTTTGGCTCATGCCTTTGATCTGTAGTTTTCTGGCAAATCAGTGAGAATTGAATTCACTAAATGATAGCTATTTAAGTTTCAGTCTTCATATCTTTCAAGAAATGCATGGTAACACAAAACATTTTATTCTAACAACTTTCTAAGATTATACAAGCAATGTTTAATATGTGCCACTGATATGGGGCCTTTGTCCCCTCACCAATAAATGTTGGCTTTTTCCAGATTTCTTGTGCTGCAAAGTTGAGAGATATAGTGTCAAGTAGATTTTAACAATGAACTGAGATCTTCAAGCTTGAAAATCTTGAAGCTCAGATGCTCATAAGTCTAGTACTTATTATACAGCAGGAACTTCTTATTGTAACATTTGTTAATGTTTGTTATGTACTTCACAGATAAAGATTCTAGTTGTCTACTGATGTCCTATGTTCTTCACCTGTAAATATGTTGTAAGTAATTGTATGTAAATTGTTAATCGCTATGTAATCCAGTGTAACTACTGTCTGTTTATTTTAACTGTGGAGCTTTTCTCCCCGGGCCTCTGCTGAAAATGGACCTACGTCCAGTCGGACACTCCCGGTCAACAAACATAAATAAATAAATAAATCTTCATAGGTTGATACTAGGCTATCTGCCCTAGGGCATTTACAAGCCTAGCCAGAGTGTGTTTGGCTTTTGCCACCCTTTTAAACGAGTTTACTATACTCTTTTAAGGTTAGTTTACTGTGCCTCTGTCTAGCAGTGACGCAGAGGTAATCCCTGGGGTAAACCTACAATCTCCCATCCACTCGTCAAAATTTCTCTTGAAGAGAACAGTGAGGGGCTCTGTCTGACATGGACTGGGATTCTATTCCAGAGTGATGGGAGCCTCTGGGTTATAAATCTGTCCCCCCAGCATGTTATATTAATTTCTGTGCTGAGGTTTAAGTCCCTCAAGCACATAGTTCTAAGGGATTTGGATTTTCTGAGGTGGAGCATGTCCATCAAATCTGGGTTTGACATGGCTTTATACTTCAGGCACAGGTCGCCTCTGAGTAGGTGGTATGCAATTGAATATAGCTGGAGTTTCTTTAATCTGGCAGCATAGGTCATTTGTTTGAGTCCCCTGATCCTCTTGGTGAGGAACTTTTGGGGTCTTTCCAGTTGCTGCAGGTGTCGGGTGAGGTACATCCCAAATGGGGCATTATATTCTATTATGGGCCTGATGAGTGATGAGTAGAGGGGCACAATGACCTCTCTTGATCTAGATGTGAACCCTTTCATGATAAGGTGGGCTAAATAGAAGGTCTTTCTAACCACTTTGGCGACGTGATTGTCAAAAGAAAGATTGCTATCCACTTGGGTCACCAAATCCCTAATTACTTCTTCTGTGCTTAGTGGATTACCACCTATGTGGTAATTTGTGGGCACTTTGTTTTTCCCAAAGGGGATGACTATGGACTTTTTGGCATTTAGCTTTAGGCCATGGTTTTGGCACCAGTTATCCATCTCTGTGAGACCCTTTTGGAGGATGTCTGTGTCAGTTGGTGAGTCAATTATGGCACCCAGTTTGCAGTCGTCTGCGAACTTGGTCAGCCATAGTCCTCCCATGTTAGCCTGTACCTCAAAGAAATATATACCAAACAAGAGAGGTCCCAGGACTGAGCCTTGTTGGACGCCACTAGTAACTGGTTTAGAGTCTGACATGGCTCCCGCAATTCTGACCATATGGGTTCTATCCTTGAGCCAGTTTGCAACCCATCTTATGACATAGGGGCTGATGTTTAAGCTGGAGAGCTTATTTATGATGCCTGAGTGGGGTATTGTGTCGAAGGCTTTTGCGAGGTCCAGGTAGACTGTATGTACTACCTTCCCTTCATCTATGGCTTTGGTAACTGTTTCAAAGAATTCAACTAGGTTCAGGAGGCAGGATTTGCCCTTAACAAAGCCAAACTGGGTAGGATCCAATGTCTGCAGGTCCCCAATGTATTTGTTTATGAGCTCCATGATGATCCGCTCCATAGCTTTGCAGACCAGGCAAGTCAAATTTATGGGGCGGTAGTTTCCAGGGTGCACTGTAGCTGTATGCCATTCCCTGGGTACATATCCTGTACTAAGACTAAGGTTGAACAGTAACTTTATATGTGGTTTTAGCTCTTCTTGGAACTCGTGTAGGACACAGCCCAGGACACTGTCCGGTCCCATTGATGCTGTGTTTTTTGCCTTGGAGAGGGCAGCTCTTTCCTGAGTATCTGAGATGTCGGGGAAGCAACTCTCTGTTGGGACAGATATTTGATCTTTAGGGGGGAAGGGGGGGAGAAGTTTGCACTGAACCTGTCTGCCAGGATGTTGGCTATGTCTGTGGGTTCAGTGTATTTTTTGTCATTTTGGATTAACTCTGAACACATCTGGGCATTGTCACCCAGGTTTCTAACATAACTAAAGAAGGCCTTGTGATTATCTTTGGTGTCCTGCACAATTTTTCTCCCGAAGCTGGCCTTGGATGATTTTATGAGGGACCGTAGTGTTTTGCTAGTACTGATCAGAGATGCCTTCCCTTTTAGGGATTTTGCTCTATCATGTAGTAGCTTCCTCCTTTTCTTGTAGAGCTTATTTATGACTGGGGTCCACCAGATTGTACGCCTGCCTTTGGAGGATCGGGTCTTGGTTTTATTTGGGATTGCATGATCCATGCATTCCTGAAGGTGTCCATAGAATGCATTTATAAAAGTTTCTGCAATTTGGGCTGTAGTTTCCACTGGCCCGGGGGCTTTGAATGATGTCACCTCTGTTTTGAGAAGTTTGAAATTAGCTTTTGAGAAATTTTTCACTGTGGTTTTATGGGCTGGGGGTGGGGACGGGATGTGGATGTCCAGTGAGATTAATTTATGGTCTGATCTTACCAATGAGGGGTATACTTCTGGTGTGGAGCATTGAGTCCCCATGTTGGTGATGATCAGGTACAGTATGTTTTCCCCTCTTGTGGGAGTGGTGACTAGTTTCAGGGGAAGAGAAGTTTAGTGCTGCTTATGTTAAACCTATTCATATGGTTAGTAGCAAAGCAGGTAGTATACTTGTACTTAATGCAGAAGGCTGTGGGTTCTACTCCCACATTATGTAGATGAATTGCTGTAAAGGGGGTGGATACTGCTGTCCTCAGAATGTTTTACTTTGGAGGAGATACCTAGTAATTATGAACCTGTTATCAGTTTACCATCTGTTTCATGCTGATACTGTACAGTGTTGCACTTTAAAATAGGTGGATGTTACAGTCCTGAGAATGTCCTACTTTAGAGGAGATACCAAGTAATTATGAACCTATCAGTTTGCCATCTGTTTCATGCTGATACTGTATAGTGTTGCGCTTTAAAACAGGTGGATGTTACAGTCCTGAGAATGTCCTACTTTAGAGGAGATACCTAGTAAATATGAACCTGTTATCAGTTTGCCATCTGTTCCCTATTGCACTATTACTAGCTTATCATTCTTAAGGATATGTTGGTGCATGGTGCTTTTATTTCCCCTAATTTTCATATTATAAGACAACCAGTTATTACTGGCACTTTTCCATATAATAGTCGTGCTTCTTGTCAAAATGTAGTTTATTTTTTAAGGCAATTAATAATATGAAGTTTGTATCAACAGGGATTTTTTTGTAACACCGGCGGGGTTATATATGCTCTATGGTGCCCACACAACCTATTTTATATTGGAGAAACAAAAAGGATGTTTAAAGTGAGGTTGCTTGAGCACATTAGGGATATTAAAAACCAGAAATTGGATATGTTTGTGGCTTTGCATTTAAAAGAAAAGCACAATAGTGATTTTATGTTATTGCAAGGTACTATTCTTGAAAAAATCAGTTTTATAGCAGGAGAAAGTTTTTCATTGAAAGATCAACTTCTTTACACAGAGTCTGTTTTTATTTTAAAGTATAACACTTTAACACCTGCAGATTTGAATTGTGAAGTCAACTGGAAATATTTGATTTAATTGTTCAATTGTTAATTGTATAATAACTGGTTTTATATATATGTGTGTGTTTTATGATGTTTATTACTCCTTGATGGCCTTGTGACCGAGGCACTAGAAAGAATAAATTTACTTTTTCTGTGGAACAGTAGCCAACTGTTTATTTAAATTTATTCTTCAAGGGCAACAGGCATTTTATTTGTAGATGAAACAATGAAATATAAAGTTGTTTGCTAGCAGCAAACTCTTCATTAGTTACAGATCTCTCTAATGTTGAATTATTTAGATAACTTTTACTTCTGCAGAGATTGTGCATATTAATTGATATTGGTGGATTGTAATGACAGAAGTTTGAGTAGACTTTTATGCTGTAAATGTTTTGAATTGGGCAGTTTTGTCATTATTGGTTCATACATTTTGTTTCATTGCTTACTGGAAAAATGTTAAAAACAATAAATTTAAAACACGTTTTAACAAGTGTGTTGTATTACACAAGGAATATCATGTAATACAATCAGGAAGGTGAATCAAATAACACATGTATGTTTGCATGGTTCTAAATATGTGTGCAAGGCGTCTACGATTTCAAAACATACCAATGGTAAACTTTAGCCATCACTGGCCAGATGCATTTTCTTTGAATGTGGGTTTAAGTGCTGTCTCAATGAATGTGAATTTCAAGGGCATAGAAGTTTTAATGCTAAGTCTGTTTTCATTGTGAGACTATATTGCTTTGTTTATCATATGTTTGTCAGTGTTTGCTATAAAATTTAAAATAAAAACTTTGAAATAAAATCCAAATAATCATTGTAGAAGTAAATCATAAATCAGTATGTACACTACAGGGTTTATGGTAAATGGGGAGAAATAGCCAAGTAATGGGACATTGGAATGGCTGTGGGAGGAGGGCTGTGTATGGGTGGGGTCATCATTTGAACAAGATTTTGTGAAGGGGGAGCAGCAAACTCAAAGTCAGCCCCAGGCGGCACAAACTTTAGCTACGCCACTGCTGGAGGCCTTGTGTCATCAGCATCAGCTCCTTCTGTCCAGGGGAGAGCAAACAGGAAAGAGCAGGCTGCATTGTGGGTTGACCTGGTTCACAATGTGAATGCTATCAGACACCAGAGCAGGACATATGAGCAGGTGCAACACCTTGCAACTGATATGATCAACATCACACACAGAAGAGCAGCAGATATGGCCAGGGATCATGGTGTCACTGGTGGAGAACCTGCAGAAGAACAACCACTGTCAGCCACTGAGGGATTCCTGGTAAACCTAGGAAGATAGGACAGTCTCCGGGCATCCATCATGCAGTATGTCAGGGATGTGGGTGCCACTGTTTCCATGCAAGAGGAGTGCCCAGGTATGCTTAGTTGGATCAGCATTGGAATACTGTATGATTCAGTGTGTCAGGGTTATATAGTTTTACATGGGTATCAGGTGCTTTTTTTGGGGGGGAGGGGTTAGCAGCACTTTGTATGTCATGCTTAGATTGTGAACAACATGCCGATTAACATAGTAGCTACTGTAAATGTGGGATCTTTAGATGTATTTCCCTGTTATAGTGCAACATGAGGTGCTGTTTATATTATCTCTCCCTCAAATTTTCATTGGACTGTCAGGAATAAGATGAGGCCATGCTCCTGCTCCTGGTAAGCAGAACACTGTATTGTCAGCGATGTAGATTTTGTGCAATTTATTCACTAAACTGTCATCCCAGGCCTGCTGGCTGGATTTATGTACTGTCTGCATGATTGCCAACTGCACAGATATTTTCTGACGGTACATAGATTAGATTTATACCTATGCCTTGTCTGTCTGAGCACACTGATAGATTTCACAGTATTGTCAGGACATTACAGATTGCCATATGTGTCAGCTTTGCAGAGTTTTGCCAAATGTCTACCATGTACATCATTGCTGCTCATAGATTCCTATTTAAAGAGCTTTCATTTACAAGTAACTACAGATGTTTGTTAGAAAAGAATGTCCTCATGTCCTATTATATGCAGTTGGGGGTTAAACAAGTCTGTAATAGTGACAACAGTGTATAAAGCTTAACATAGATTACAACATAGTACTGCAAAGCATAGTAGTGCAGGTATTACTGTACTGCTTTTCCTTTTTTATCATAGGTAATCGGGGGGGGGTCTCTGTCCCCTTCACAACCTGATGTCAGTGTCTCTTCAGACTCTGATGATGATGGTGGCCAAAGTGAGGCACAGGTGGGGCTTGCAGGGGCTGAATCTGTCACAGAGGTTGACATCCCTCTTCTGCCCTCATTATCACCATACACAGTCAGTATGCCTATGCATACCCAGTCCCCTGAGGCCACAGATATTGCGGAGTCAATCACAGATATCAGACTGTACTGTATCCATAACATTGGGCATTTTTCAGGAGTTCCTTTTGGAATGTACCACTGCCTCCATGATGGCCCTAAACATATGCTGAGTGACACATGATGAGACACCTGCAAAAGGTGGTGGAGGGAGAGCAGGCCTCCTATGAGCATCCTATCAATCCACTTGTGTGGAAACTTGACAGTTCTTTGGCTATGGCCAGTATCAACATTCACTGCAGCCATAGTTGCCACACTTTCCTGTTCAATGTCCCCACCCTCTGACTCTCCAATATCTGTGGCCTCAGGGGACTGGGTATGCATAGGCATACATGTTTATAAATCGAGGGTATCCTAAGTCATTGATATTAGAACTAACTAGTGAAATTAAAATGAAAAGAACGAAAGGAATATTGACAGCTATCTTAAAAATTAAAGAATCAACGGCCAACATAGGTCTGGGACTAATAGACATGGTTCATCTGGACAATTCAACAACTATAATAGGGACAGATAGTGCTATTGTAACACCAGTTGTAGCACCCACCAGTGGTAAAGAGAAGCTCGACATGAGTTTTATAACAACATTTAATAAAGATAGTGATGCTATAGTATCAATACTAATAAAAAACTGGCAACTTTTTAGTAAAGATTTTAATCTTTTAACTAGATTAGGTACTAGATTTCAAGTTATTTTCAAGAAGGGAATTAACTTGAAAAAAACACTAGAAAACAAAGCCATAACTTATAGTAACAAGACTAAAGGGTGCTTTCAATGTGGAATGTGTAGCATGTGTAAGAATATTAAACCTATGTCTAATTTTTCAGTAAACAAAATAACAACACAATTTTTGATAAAACAAAGACTTGATTGTAATTCCAAAAGCATTATATATTTAGCACAGTGTAACATCTGTCCGGCCTATTATATAGGCAAGACGGACCGTAGATTTAGAGACAGAGTATACGAACATACATATGCCATCTCTAAAAATAAAAAGGAAAATGCTTTAGCAAGACACATAGAGCAGTGCCCTTGTCACACTTTTTCATTCACAGTTATAGATCAAATAATAGAAAATGTTAGAGGTGGTCCAACATCTTTAACACTTGAATGTGCTGAATTAGTTTGGCAATTAAGATTAAATGCATGCTCATTCCCAGGTTTGAATGAACATTGTAGCATTTCCTGTTGGCTGAAATTAAAAAAGCTATATGAGACTCTAAGTGAACTAATCACCGTTTTGACAGTTGTTTATTTATAACTAAACACTGAATAAAATGTATTAATTTATGATTCTGAATAGATTAGTGTTTTTAAATAATATCCTTAGCTTTGTTAATGTGATAAAATTTGTATAGGGTGATTGTCAGGATTTATTACTTGTGAAGAGCACGTATAGAGGTAATTTATGGTGAATACTTATGAATATGTATTGAATTCAATGAAATGATTGGTTAAGACCATTATAAGAGTTTTTAAAAACCAGAAATGGCGCTAAAAGTAGTTATTATCGCACTTTCTGAAGAAGTTGCAGTTAGCAACGAAAACGTTGTATTGTTTTAACAAACTGTTCGAACGTTAGACTTGATCTGCGAGTACTTATTTGGGACTGTTCCTCCACAGAATTTCAGACTTTGTGCTTTGAGACATTGCTGATATCGTTAATTGGTTGACTGATGCTGTGGAAAGATGTCAGTCTAAGACAGAATGCACACTATCTGTCTTGGAACACACATTGTCTGTGACGTAACATCTGTTTGGAGTTGAGCGTTGGACTTCTGCATGTCAGTCAGCAATACATCAGCTGAGAGTCCAAGTGGCCATGTACAATCACGCTCCCAGATTCATAACCCAAAGGCTAGCTTCACTTTGGAATAGAATCCCGGTCCATGTTAGGCAGAGCACCTCACTGACTCTCTTCAAGAGGAATCTTGATGAGTGGATGGGAGATCGTAGGTTTACCCCAGGGATTACTTCTGTGTCACTACTAGACAGAGGCACAGTAAACTAACCTTAAAAAAGGGCACAGCAAACTCAAATCTAAGGGTGGCGAAAGCCAAACACACTTGGGCTAGGCTTATAAATGCCCCAGGGCAGATAGCCTAGTATGAACCTATGAACCATAGTGGCAGTACATCCAGTGCTCCAGAGAGGAGTGTGCTGTCCACACTAAGATGTGGCAGGCTATGGGCTCATGTTTTGGGTTTTACCGTGGAAGACATAGTCCCAGCAGACTGCAGTTACCCTCATGTAGTAGCCCCGCTTCTGACCTTGGGCATGGAGGTACCGGTACAGCTCCTAGCAGAGCCAATTCCCGTGTTCGGAGGTGGGGACAGTGAACTGTCATCTCTACCATGCATGGGTCAAAGCTGTCCAACATACAGATATATAGGGCTAGCACAGAGCTGAACTGTGTTCCCACAGACCTTCACACACCACTGTCACAATCAGGTCACCTGCAGACACACATGCCACATTTCTATGGTCCATCTTGCTTGCTTCCCTTCCTTACTCTCACACTCACACTTGCCAACCTATTGAGTCAGTCTAGGCCTCCTGCACCCCTAGAAAACACCCTGTGCAAGTGATGATACCTGTGTCACGTTCTAGTCATCCTTGTCATTGATGCAGGCAAATGAAGCTTTGTGTCTGTTGTACAGGGTGACTATACAAATTACTATGCATTTTATTCATCCATTGTTGCCTTTGACATGCCTCCTGTACTGGTCACTGACAGATATTGTATGCTGCCATTTGTAATTAGTAGACCACATTATTTTGTGTACATATGTTGGATGATGTTGTAATGGCTGTATACTTACAGAACAAAAGGTGTCTCAAAGAACTGTTTGTTTCAGTTTCAGGATTGTGTAGGACACACCTATGGGTATACAGGTACAATAAACCCATAAACATCAGAGCACAGGATGAAATGTCAGCACAGAAGAAAAAATGTCTTCAGAAAGGTAAAGCAATATAGATCCATGGCTGTATAGACTCAAGTGTGTATAACAGGCTAACAAGAACAATGGCTTCTTTCAGCCTAGTCATGCATGTGTAATCTCTGACAAGGTCTGATACCCTTGATAAGTGTAAGCAGGGTTTTGGGAGCTGAGACATCTACAAGCTGTGGTATGGGAGATGCACCATCTACAATTTTCCTGTCTCCATTAGACATACATGTCCTAAACCAGTTATGATTGTCTTGTTCCGCATCCCATTGTGGAACTTGCACATGATGTGCATTACAGTGGAAGTGTGCTTCACATGGATGGGGAGCCTGTTACATATAGGGTGTAGTCTCTGGGTCACTCCAACATGCTTTATTTATACTGCAGTCAAAGCATAGGTGTGTAGAACAGATAATTCTTGTGCTAGTCCTTTCTTGGATATGCAGGAGGTACACAGTGGGATCTGACACCTCCCTGTATGGCAGCCATACACCTCCCCGCCAAAGCATGTAAGAGACAGAATACACAGTTATGGCCTTGACACGGTCTGCATAGGACATGTTATGTACACTATGTATCCGTTTACTGTGGAACCTCTGTGGCTGTTACAGTTGTTGGAGATACCTGTGTAGTTATATAGCAAAGGTGGCATTGCATTCTATGATAGGTGTGAACAGTGCCAAATACAGTGTAACAATGACATTCTGGGAGCCATAAAAATCAAAGGCTAGATCACTCTCAGTGTCCATAAGTCCCTGACTACTGGGTCAAATGTTTGAAGTGTGAAGGCAGTACGATATTTATCTGAGCTGCATGACTTCCCAGAAGACATTATTGTGCATTCCTTAGCATTTAGTAATTGTCAACGGCAACAACTGAATGTGTGTCATCCCATCCTGGATAACTGTTGGTTCTATGTGGGATTCATTGACAACTCCAAATTTGCAATCATCTGCAAATGTAGACAATCTGAGGTCACTGACAGTGGCCATGACTGCAGGGAAGGGAATGGCTAGAGGCATACTCCCAGGAATGATTTGTGAGGGAAGTCCACTGGTGACTGGCCTTATTGTTGTGGTGGACTACCTAATACTATCATCCTGGATAATGACTGTGAGACACTTGACTATCCACTGGCTGACATACTAGTTTGTTAATAAAATCTATAATGTTTCAACAATGCCTGATGTCTTAATAGTGTCAAATGCCTTAGCAGGCCATGGTAGATGGAGTGAGTCATTTTCCCCTCATCCATTGCATAGTTTAACAGTCAATGAGGTCCACCAGTTAGGGTAGGCATGATCTTCCCTTGACCAAAACAAAATGGGCTTGGTCCAGTATCTGTGGGTGTACTACATTGTTACCGATCATTTCCATGATATTCCTTTTCATGGCTTTAAATATCAGACTACTGCGACATCTGGAGACAGTGCTTGTCACTGCATGCTTGTTGTCCTGGGTGCAACTCAGTATTGCAGTTAATTCCATCATGGTTTCCAAGAAAATAGTCATCCAAGGTGTCTGTGTCTGTACAGAACACAGGTGAACAATGGAGGGGAAAGTAATATGTACACCCTGTGAAGGTAAGAAGGGAGTTTTTACACAGTTATTTTGCAGTTGGACACTACTCAAGCAGTGTGTATTGAAATGACACAATTATCTTGTGAAGAATGCTGAAAAGAGAGGAGTCCCCTGAATTGCTGGTGCCTGGAAACTACTACTGCCCTTTGCATCACAACCAATCTCTCCTGGGATACTATGCTCCTATACTTTTTCTCTCACCAAAAGCAAAATATAAGTACCAAGCACAAGATGAGAAGCAGGCCACAGCCTGCTTGCTCATTCACATTGTTGTCCCGTGTCATGCAAGGCTCTGTAGGCTTGACATACCCTTTTCCAGGTAGATGCCTTGATTAGTAACCAGAGCAATAATTAGAGTTTTGTATATATTATGCCTTGTGTTCCGGGATTATTAGGATTTCACTAGGGTACTGACCAGATGGTGTTTAGGAGCACAGTTGCAGTGCCACAATATAATGTTCAGTGTCAGGAGACATAGACCTCCAAGGTTGCTGGAAAAAGCACCACAGAGGCAGTGGTCCATGTTAGGTGACAATTTCACAGCAATTCATGCAACCTGATCTTCACAAGCTTAATGGTGGACATCTGCATGACATGGATCTGAGGCATACTGCAGAGGAGTGACCACCTTTGGTCAAATTGTGTCTACCTCCAGCACATCCTAGGTGTTTCATACTATACATTTATGCCACCAGAATGCAAGTCTGTGTTCCTACATCATGTAACATTACATCCAGTCTGATGTCTTGCTGTTTAACAGGCATTCCAGAGTTGCAAGGCCAAAGTTATAACTGCAAAGTTGAACAAGTTTTTGTGCATACATGGACATCCACATCTTCACTGCATGGAGTGCCTGCAGATAGTGTGTTTGACGCTGTCAACCCCAAGGGTGTAGCAGCATGACCCTAAACTTGCTGGAGTTGTACATTTTTACATTTGTATGTATGCTTTTGTGACCATGCCTAATAAGAGGATTATGGTTAATGCAAGGGCTACATGCCTGGCAAAGCATCATACTCACCCAACCATGTTATGGCACACTACCAGGTGCTGTTTTACCTTAGGAGAACTACATAAAGGTGATAACATGTTACATTTCAGCAACTGTAAAGCCACTGCCTAACAATGACCTGCTGTGATGTATGGCTAATGACATTATCAATGACTGCTGATGAGATGTGGAAAGCTTCCCCACCCCTTTACTCCTATGCCACACAAACACAATGTGTGAGACCTGTGACTATATTACAAACCTTGATTCCGTGGTCTCTCACACATCGGTCAGTACTTATGACGATGAGCAGTTTGCCAACATCCACACCTCATCTCCTCCTCCACCCACACTCAAATCACACACACCTGCATGTGTGGAACTCCTTACTAGACACATATGCAAACAACAGACAACTTGGAATCTCAAATGCAAGCTCACTGCACATAATCATGCCACTGCAGAACATAGTACACATAATAGCTTATGCACCACTGTCTCACCGGTGAAACAGCTTAGGCAAAACACAAAATCAAACCTATTATTCATAGGTGATTACAACATGAGACACATCGATGTCCCTCTCACCAGGTTACATATGGGAAAGGTTACAGTTAGCTGTCTGTGAGATGCCAGCAAATTTCATACCACACATGCACACAAGTCTGTCAACATCAGGTAAAGTTATGATGGTGTCATAGTTGCTGTTGGTGTGTACAGCTTGAGACATACCTCACTGGACTGTATGCAGAGATATGACTGACTTATGGACTCTGTGTCTATGGTGGGTATACTCATAGCCTTAGCTGCATTTGACCTAGGATGATGGCTCAATACACATGGAAAACGATTGAAGTCAATAATTGTCTTAGTGTGTGGTATCATTGTAAGGGGATATACTACATGTCAGCCTGGGATGACTTGCTCAACAAAGCTTGATGCTTTGCCAGCGATGGTCTTCACCTGTCACCCCTGCGATTTTGTATACTGACGCAGACTGTTGACATCCTTATATTATATCTTATAGGTGGTGTCTCAAAGAAAAACTATCCAATTAGAAAACGCAATCTTCAAACAAAATCATGGTTATGCTGCTATATACTAGGACTGCCAACACTAAACTCCACTCACTAAGATATCCCACCTTGGAATATGCAGGCCTGTTCTATACCTGGTTCAAGTCTGTGGACAGCACCACAACCATACCAGTCTGCACGTCCTTCCACATGTTTAGACCTCAAACTGACAGTGCGCTATGTCATGCAGGTGGTGTATACATACTCATTAAAGATATAATTGGTCTCATTAAAATAAGTATCACACCTGAACACCCCCCCCCCATTGCAGCAATTACAGTAATAAACTGCAACAAAGCAAATTATAACCTCCTATGGGATGGAATAAAAAGCTTGACAGTACCTCCCATCTCAGATGTAACAAGCGACTATGCTGAGCTCTACGCCAATGATTTATGCAAGCACCTGCACAACTGTATTGATTTGGATATACCTGATAGGAAGAAAACAAGCTCCTCATGGCACAGCAAACCTGCCTGGTGGACAAGTGTCATTAGCAGGTTGGACAATAAGAGGTGGACATTGTTGTGTGACAGCTGGAGTCAGGGAGGCCCACTAAAATGGAAGCACACTCTCCTCAGCTAAAACAAGCAAATAGTGTTGCTGTGATGTTCTGCAAAAGAAAGTATATGACAAAATTAGCTTCCTCCACAAAGGATGACCACAACACATAGTGTAGTACATATGTAACCTAAGAGGAAAGGCCCAGATTGTTGGTGAACTTGTACTTAATGATACCACATATAATGACCCTGTGGACATAGCTAACCTGTTGTCCAACAGGTTCTGTGACAATTTCACTCCCCTGTCCCCACCACACTTACCACATGACATCCCTACAACCTGTCCCATACCTTCCATATATACAAAGCAGATCATACATGACCTCTCTAAGGAGAAAACACAGCATCTATTGGACCTACATGGATTGCAACAAGGATTACTAACACCATTCTGAACTCCTTGCAATCATAGTGCAGCCACCTACTGCACCCAGCTTAATGGAAAATGGCAACTGTTATCCCCTTGCACAGAAGTGGTGCATTCAACAACCACAGGAACTATAGTCCTAGCAACCTGAGTAGCCACATCTGTAAGCCCATGGGGCAAATCATCATGGACCTGATCAGAAAAGATATATGTAATCTACAAACAGTTGACCATACACAGTTTGGATTTTTGAAAGGAATATCATGCCTTTTAAAGCTGGTGGACATGTATGAGGTGGTCACCAAGGACCTGGATGAGGAGATATCTGTGCATACAACCCCCTGGATTTAGCCACGCCATGTAACACTATCCCCCACTCAGGCATCATTGACAAGATCACCCAAGTAGGCATGAGCAGTAATATCATTACAGGGGTCATTAAGTGGCTCACTGATAGAACTCATACACAAAATAGGAGGATCTACCACCAATAGCTGATCTGTAACCAGTGGCATTCCACAGGGCTCAGTCCTGGCTGCTGTACTGCCTGGAATCCATTTAATCAAAGTACAAGCACAAAGTGAATGTCTGTGGCTGACAAGGTTGGCTGATGCTCGCAAAAGGTGAGCAGTCATAGAATCTCCCAGTTATGTCAATACCGTACAAGAGGGTCTTTATGAAAAAAATGCTCATTGACATACTCATGGCCATAATCTTTATGCAAATATGTATGTAGTATCATTTCCATCAGTAACACCTATGTTGCTGGTAAGTAGCACATCAGTATCAACACCTGATGTACATACTCAGAGGTGATAGACCTGGGGACATAGGCCTGGCCCCACAGGTTTACACCTACTTTACCTTCAATCACCACATCTCTCCAGTGGTAAGAAGGGAATTATGTCTTGTTCATGTTATAGCTGATGGCACTGTCACCTGAAAATGATATAGCTATAACCTCCATGTACTCTTCCCTCAGCAGGCTAATATTTGAATGCAATGGCCATTTTGTCATGCACCTTTCCAAGCACTAGTGGCAATTGCACACAACACAAAGGTTCCTCACAAGGGAACTCTAAGTCTTCAGTATCTGTCCTATGAAGATCATCTGAAATAATTGTCGTTGCAGCCTGTGTGAAATAGACTTCTCAGAAGTGATCTCTGCTTTGCATATGGGGCAATGTCTGACCCTGGTTTATTGGAAATGCTGCATATATGTAGGTTGAATGATATATGGATTACTTGATATAAGGACATTAACCTGGTATGTGACATTCCTAATACATGCTGGTGGAAGAGATATATCTAGCAGACTGAAACAGACTCCCACCTAATGACAAACAGAATACATTATTGGCCCTCTTCAGATGCAATCTGTATGATTGGCTGAATGACCATCATTTCACCACAGGGCTTCTGCTTGTGTCTCTTGTGGACAGGGGCAATATTTGCTGATTGTCTAAATAAGGGTAGGAGCTTGGATAGGACTGTAAGGGCCTTAGGGCCATTAGGCTAGTTAAGTCCAATGATCCTATGATCCCATTCATTGCTGTAAAATGCTCTAACATCCACACACACACACAAACTCAGGTATAGTGAGAATAGCACCACTACAAATTGATACTTACAGAACACTGTACAACACAAACACACTCTAAGTTGGCTGCAGTTAGATTAGAATTCCTACCTATCCAGTGGTACACATGACAGATCATAGTACGTAACACACGTTCCACAGCTCAAGTCTGTTGTGAACATTTCTTTAGGTAATCGTATGCTAGATGACATCAGCAGGCCTTGTTGTGGTTAGGAATATGGAGGTCCACATCAACTGCTACAACCAAAATACTGCAAAACTCTGCCTCTTTCTAAGTTAGGGTGGTGATAATCCGTATTTTATAGGGAGATGCATACACACCAAGTGGCCTGGAGCAAGAGTAGAACTCCTGCCTATCTAGTCTTACACACTATATATCACAGTATTTATTGTACACACCATGGCTGAAGTCTGACATTCGAATGACAGTTAGTAGTCTTAAGGTACATGACATCAGCAGGCCTTGTGGAAGACAAAAGTTTAGAGGCCGGCATCAACTGCAAGGCCAAAAAGTGTAGAACCATTACAGTTTGGTAGTCAGTGAAGGATTCTCATTTGTTTTGCATCTAGTTTTACACATTACAGATCACAGTACTTATCACACACACCACAGCTGAAGTCTGCATTAGAATGGCTACTTTAAGGTACATGACATCAGCAGGCCTTGTGGAAGATAAAAGTTTGGAGGCTGGCATCAACTGCAAGTGCCAAAAAGAGCAGAACCATTACAGTTTGGTAGTCAGTGAGGGATTCTCATTTGTTTTGCAGGGAGATGCACACACACACATGCACACACACGTACACACACGCACACACGCACACACATACACACCACACCAAACCAAGTGGCATTGAGTGAAATTAGAACCTCTACCTACCTAGTCTTACACACTACAAATCACAGTACTTTCTGCACATGCCACGTCTGAAGTCTGTTTTATACATGACTGCAGGTGAACTACTTGTGGAGTACATAAACTAGGCTTGTGTTGAACAGAGTGTGGGGCCTGCAGAGTGACATTGCTTCTTACTGTTATCTGCATCTTGTAGACTAGCAGTCAGATAACTCTTTCTTATCCTAGCTATGTGGCTGCAGTAGCCATTTTGGCCACATGTGGCTGTTTGTATTTGGATGGGCAAGCCTGTAGGCAAAAACAATGTGACTTATCAATACATGTGCAGACATTATACATTACACCATCTGTTTACCTGTTGGTGTATGTGTGGTGACATCCAGCAGGCACAGGAGGCTGTAAGTAAGTGCATTATCTAGTGCTAAGCCCTTAATTTCGGTCCTTTGAGTAACATTATATATGTGTCATTGTGCAGCTTTACTCACCATTATCTGGGTATGTAGGACAATATAGACATACACACATATAAACATATATATTTATGTGTATAATAGGGACATATATATAAATTGAGGTATGTGTGTATGTGTGTGTGTGTGTGTGTGTGTGTGTGTGTGTGTGTGTGTGTGCATGATATGATTGATATATATATATATATATATATATATATATATATATATATATATATATGTGTGTGTGTGTGTGTGTGTGTTATGTAGATATATGGGAAAGACAAAGATGTATGTGTTGAGATATATATATATATATATATATATATATATATATACACATAAATATACATGTATAAGTTTACTATCATAACTTTGGAAATGCACTCGGTCGAGTAGCGGAATATCGAAAATAGACTTTCAAAGAGGCTAAACGTCGAAACTTACCATAACAAAGCTTGAATATTGATGTTCAGATGGCACATGCAGGTCAAAGGGCACATTTTCAAAATGGCGAATATTGAACTATCAACATTACCATGGTTCGAGATGGGGGCTGAAAAATATTTTCATTTTTGCTATTTGAGTTTGATGACGTCATGACTCGACTGAGTGCATTTCCAGATTATGATAGTAAACCATATTACATATATATATACATATATATATATATATATATATATATATATATATATATATATATATATATATACATACACACACACACACACACACACACACACACACACACACACATGGAGACGGAGATAGTAACAGATTTGTATACATATATGCATATATCTATAGACATAGCGATATATAAAAAGTCATTTTGAGGGAGGAGCAACAGAATTGCACTCTAATTAACTAAGTGTATGAGTATGCCCAGTGGAATTTTTGCTAGTCATACACTGACTCCAGTCCACATTTACCTGTACTCCAGTCTGGGATTTTATGTGGTGCACAGAACGACAACTGTTGCTGTTTCTGCACTCCTGCACTTCGTTCAAATTGGCTACAACTTTCTGAAGTTGTCTGATATAATTAATATATTACAGAGATTAACAATATTACACCACAAACAGACTGACAGTCTACAAAACATGACATAATAATACCTCACATCCAAAAGAAGTGGATACTTCTAAATTAGAACCATGACTACAATCACACAAGCTAATTACTCTAGTTATTTGAGCCACACAAGCTGTTTGACAGGCAGGGATGATTCATCACATAATCCCTTGCATAAATATGTACAGTGTTGTTCCTGCATTAAGCAAGACATACAATGTTTGATCAGTTTTTATATTACTCTCCTTAGACTGGAACAAACAAGCCAGCCACACCAAGGATAAGATAGACCGGTTTAGTACTCTCCTTAGACTGCCTGGCATGCTGATTTACCATTGATGAGTTACTGTTAGGGCAGTTACAAGGAAACTCTGCTGTGTCAGAGTGGGGGAACAACACCACATGTTCTGCTGGGATACACAATAGTTTAACTATAATGTAAACCCACTGCCTAACATCTCCATTGGCTGATGTACCAGTGATCTGTTGCAGGAGGACTGCATGAATATTAAATGCATGAGGCTTATTGAATAGTAATAGAAACATGACAGTGGAATAGGTATCCATAGTCCTATGCGGATGTTATTTCTGTCTGAGTAGGTCACTATATTTACTTGCATAATGTACCAGATCCATACATACAATGCCATATCATAATAATTCTTAAGAGTACTCTGTAGGATATGCAAATGCAGCAGGTGGCACAACTGTAGTTCAGGGCTGACTCTGTCAGATGCAAACAGTACACAGCCAATACATGGATATGTACAGAATGTGTAGGTTGCCTAGCATCAATTTTAATTTCTGTATGTGAGTAGGACTAAGGTGTCAATCCATAGGTCCTTAGGTTGTCAACAAATGTGCTATGCATTGTCTCTTAGCCAAAGCCAGGGCATACTGATCATTCCTATGTCTGCCTACAGGGACATCAGCAGGTGGTTTGTCCATCAAGTCTTCCAGTGACTGTGGCTGTGGTGAACTTGGTACTGGTGAGGGGCTGTGTATCCCTTCTCTTTGCTGATCCTGCTGCAGCTGTTTCCTCTGAATAAGATTGTGTAGCATAGCACACATTGTGAATATCTGTGCACATGTGGCTGAAGTATACAGCAAGGCTCCACCAGATATACTGAGGCACCAGAACCGTGACTTCAGAAGCCCAAACACAAGCTTTACAATTTCCCTACTTTGTGTTTGTGCCTCATTATGGCATTAGTCTGTGTGTGTGTGCATTTTTGATGGGTGTTATCATCCACAGTTCCAGGGTGCAGCCAGTGTCCACCAGTAAATGGCCATGTGGGATGTCCCCCTAGCAAACACCTGGTACAGCTGTGATATGTGCCAGATATGGGAGTTGTGATAACTGCCAAGGCTATCAGCACAGACATTCAGGATAACCACCTGGGCATCTATAGTACCTAATCGAAAGTTTAGGTTAGCGAATACCTAAACGTCTATCTGGTAATATCAAAAAATTAAAACAGTGAATGGCCAATTTAAAGTAGGGAATGAATTTTCTCGGCCGCAAGAAAAAAAAATTAAACCAAAATGCTTCGCTCCCCACACGCCATGATATTGGGAGCTGTGCCTCCCCACATCCCCTAACTAAATATTAAAGCTATTCTGTTTCTTTTAGGAAACCATAAAAATGTTATTAGGCATGAATTTATTTCTTTAAGCATATTCCTTTCTGGTAACACTTGTATTGCCAAGGCTACATATAGGATCTTGGGCAGTAAAACCATTTTTATTAACTGTAGTCTATCTTCAAATGTTAATATTATTTTGATCCATTTTTCCACAGAGATTTTAATTGTAGTGATGACATTATTGTAGATTTTTAGACTAATTCATTATTATCCTTGCATAGCTCAATTCCTAGATATTTTAAGGTAGATTCCTATTTCCCTATGATGTGATCCCCCTTAGTCTGCAGTTCTTTTTTTTATTTAAAAATAAAAATTTTGATTTTGATTTATTGAACTTTAGTCCTGAAGTCATGGGAAATTTGTCCATTAATATATCTAATTCTTCTAATGTCTCTTTTTTATTAGATAATGTCAGTAATATGCAAATAGCATTACTTTAGAATTGTATTGTTCATAAACATCAATTCATTTGATTTTTATATTGTTGTGAATTAAATCTGCCAATATTTCAATAGCCAGAGCAAATAGAATTGGTGACTTGGGACATCGTTGTTTAGTGTCTTTTGTTATATGTATAGATTCAGAGGTAAAAAGACCTAACTTGGCATGCGCTAAATTATTTGCATATATATATATATTCTTTAGGAGATGAACAAAGGATGCAGGAAATTCAAATAGCATTAGGATTTTGAATAAACAGTCCCAATTTAGGGAATCAAAGGCTTTCTTTATATCTAAGCCAATTATGAGTGTTTCTTTATAATCTATAAGAGAAATTATCTTTTTAATCGTGTCATATGTGTGTCTATGATATATAAATCCAGTTTGATCATTATTTATTGTTTTGGATAATGGTATTTTCATTCTGTTAGTTAATATTGTCATAAATATCTTATAGTCATTATTTAACAATAATATAGGTCTATATAAGGTACAGAGGTTTGCGGATTTGTTTCCCTTTAGGATTGGTGCGATTATGGAATCTCTCCAAGAGGGTGGTATTAAAGCTTGCGACTGAATTTCTAATAAAGAGGGATAGTATCGTTGAAAAAAATAGTTTATATATTTCCATAATTATGCCATCTATACCTGGAGCTTTATTATTTTTAACCTCTTTTATTGTATCTATAATTTCTTTGTAGGATATGGGTGCTTGCAGATCTAGTTTTAATTTTTCTGGTATTTTTTTATATTAGAAATTGTTTCATCTAGATTTAATTGATCAATATGTATATTTTCTTTTTGGAAATGTTCCATATAGTGATTGCTATAGGCATCAAGAATGTCACCTATATCTGAGACATTTTCCCCTTTCTTATCATGGAAGGTATTTTTAATGTTATTAGATTTAGGTGGTATTTTGATTCTTGTGGATAAATTATGCAGATATTTGGGAGAAGTGGTAAGGTATTAATTTTTATTTTTTCTAAAACTAAACTAGTTTTATGTGTTAGCATTTTGTTGTATTTATTGTTTAATACTTCTACTTTCTTTTGCTTCTCCAAATGATTTTGATTTTTTTCAGCTTTTACTGACAAAAGTTTGGATTGTAGATCTAATAATTCAAAATCCTATTCTTTGATTTTTTTATACCAAGTTAGGGTTTTACAATATATGTAAGCTTTTAATCAGTCCCATATCATTATTTTATTTATCTCTGTGGTGTAATTAATATCTAAGAAGAACTGTAATTCAGATAATAACCAGGGTTTGAACTCTTTAATTTTAGTTATATATGCTATAATTCTAGAGTTAAAGATTAATGGTTTGTACCCATTTTGAAGATTTAGTATCAATGAATTGTGGTCTGAAAAGGGGCAGGGAGTAATTGAAAAATTAGTGATTTTATAAGTCATGGGCAGCAAATACTTTATCTATTCTAGTTTGGGTATCAAATCTGTGATCTTGATGGGAAAACAACAACGATTTATCTTCTTTAAATTTGAAAGTATCTACAAAATGAAATAATTCTACCCACTTGTTTAAAGCTTTTGATACAGCAGATGTACACAGCGGTCTTTTATTTGTAGTTTCAGAAATATCAAATATACAGTTAAAATCCCCTCCTAATATTAAGTTGCCTTTATAATTATTGTAAATTAAATCCAAGTGTTTTTAACAGTTCCTGTTCCAATGCCTGGGAACCAGTATAGATTGGCTAGGGTCCATATTCTGTTATTATATTTAACTATTACTAATGCCATAAGGCCTTCTTTATCTTCATACTTATAAATGATTTCAGGGTTAAACACATTTGTTTTCCAAAAAAATTGTTACCCCTTTTGCTTTTGTCTTATAAATGGATCGTGCCAATATCATATATTCCTTAGGATTCCATTTATAATTGTCATTTGTTTTGAAATGAGTTTCTTGAAGGAAGATGATCAGTGCGTTTTTCAGTTTTAAATATTTCAGTAGATTTGATCTCTTGCTAGGATTGTTTAAGCCATTGGTATTTAAAGATAATAAAGTTACATCCATTTTAGGTTATTTAGACTATGTATTTTTTGTTTTATTGTGACTATTAAACATTTTTGTCTGATAACTATAAAGTATATGTTTGAGCTTTCAAAGGAAATTATTGGTTTTATACTTTGAGTGTTTAGCAATAAAGTTATGTTTTGGTAAGGCATACTAATTTTTTTTGTTAAATAACATATTTAAATTAATAAATGTTAACAAAACTAATGTTTGCACTATCCAGGGAATGACAATCATGCATAATCTGATGGATAAACCTAAGTCCATCAGATTATCACTCATACCTTGACAGTCCAGAACATTTGAGCTCCATAAACTGAATTATCATATGGGGAATATTTGTAATAGGAATATGCAATATTTATATTTTGAACAGATATATTACTATTGTAGATTCGACAAAATTCTAATACAATATAAATGTCTACTTATTGTATAAGCAATTAATATTTACATGAGAGATAGATGACAAGTAATTCAATCATAGTAAAGTAGGATGTATCTTATATAAAACCTCAGTAAAAGATTATAGCACACAGTTCTTTAACATATTCACCCTTATTGATGAAGTTTTTCAAAACATATTACTTAATATAAATATATGGTAATAATATTTATACGTAATGTTTATAATACAATGTATTTTACTGTATATATCAGAAGTTATATTTCATTGTTTGCCAGCATTTGAGTAATCACTTTGTTGATAACTTACTTAAAGCATCAAGTTTGTTTTATGTGAACATTGATGAAAGTTAGTGCATTTTAATAATCAGTGCATCCCTCTTCCCACCATTTCCTACACATAAAGATTTTCATATCTGTCATTTTTTATTATAAAATAAATGAAATTATAGGTTAAAAACAACAAATTAACCTATTGTGATTAATGATTACAAGTTCCCTTTCCATATTTATAAATTGCCATTTTATGGCATATACTTAGATTTAAATGGCAACATTCTATTTTGTATAATCAGCAAAGGTTAAACTGAATGATTATTGTCAATTTAATACTATTTGTTCAGAATGTGATTGTTACATTCTGTGACATTCCTAGTTCAGGCTTCTATTGTTTCCCTTGAACAACTTTGTCAGTTTGATGTCATGTATAAAACATTAGTTATCTTGGTAACAACTTAAGTATTATCTATGGTCAAGATGGGTTACAAAACCACAATTCAAGTTAAAGCAATTATATGACTTGTTATGCACATTTACTTATATGAGAAAATCATCATGCTTCCCCTTGATGTTCAATATAATGTTTGTCATTTATGACAAGTTAAAACAGCTGTCTTATTATACACAAGCCCTTTTTATTAAACTGCCTATTGCCAATTTAATACTATTTGTTCAGAATATAATTGTTACTTTCTATGATATTTCAAGTTCAGGCTTCCATATTTCTCTTGAACAACTTTGTCAGTTTGATGTCATGTATAACACATTAGTTACCTTGGTAACCGCTTAAGTATTATATATGGTCAAGATGGGTTACAAAAACTACAATTCAAGTTAAAGCAGTTACATGACTTGTTATGCATATTTACTTATTTAAGAAAATCATCATGCTTCCCCTTGGTGTTCAATATAGTGTATGTAATTTATAACAAGTTAAGACAGTAATGTTATTTTACACAAGCCCATGTTATTATATCCTGTCTTTAATGTCTAAATTCAGCAGACTGCTTCATCTTCTATGACAATTATATATTTTATGTCTAGATTTACTAAAATCATTCATTACATATCTGTTGTGTTTTTTTTTTTTTTTTTGCTGTTGCTTAGTTATTTTAGAGACCACAAGCTGTAATGCTTATTCTTATTATTAGCTCATTCCAAGCATGTTTATACAGTCCATAGACTTTAAATTATGAGACCCTTCTAGTTTCCTGTTACAAGTATATTTCCATCCTTACATACATACATATCAGTACTTCAAGCATGGGCAACAATGCCCATCCAGTTTTGCCAGAATACCATTCATTAGTTCATGTGGTGTGTTTTCAGGCTGTTCTTAAAATATCCAAATCAATATTTGTTCTGTTCCATTTTACCAGCCTGTCCCATGCAGTAGCCACTCTGCCAGTGAACCACTCGACACACCTTCCAGTCCCACAAATATTTCGAAAGAGCCGCTTCATCATCTGCCGTGAAAGCGCTTACTAATAAATTGGATTGTTTTAGTTTATCGCAGCAGTGTCGTTCCTATGCTGGATTATTAAGTGGAGTTTGTATATATTTTTTATACTCGTACTCTTACCACCCTGAATCCGGTTGGGCGGATTTGATTTTGCCGACAGATAAACTTGTGCTATAAAGGCTTGCTTTTAAAGGCTTGTAACAACAGCCGTACTGATTGTTTATGTGATATATACAATCAAGGACAGCTTAGCATTCATTGCTTCGTAGCCACTGCATTTTTGGAACCTTTGTGCTTTCTGGGTGGTTTTGTTTTATCTTTATTTTTGGAAGGGAGGATTCTACAATATATATATATATATATCTATATCTATATATATATATATATATATATATATATATATATATATTTTTTTTTTTAACCAAAAACTTCATTGTTGAGAGTCATCTCGGAGGCTCCTCGGAGCTGTTAAGCATTATTGTCACTCTGTCTCCCTTACCATAGCAACCTGGGAGTGTCTGTTTCTGTTAGTGTGTCTGTGTACTGCATATAAGAGGCTCACGATGCACCTGAAGCAAAGCTTCACTTCACTGCAACTTCAAGCCTAAATCCCCTCCCTTTCAGCAAGGCAGCAGCCAGGAAAAGAACAGAGAGCAAACAGATACATAAAAACTTCCAACAAGCCGCCATAACAAGAGATAATGCATTCTTCCAGCCATCCCACCTCTCACTCAGCAAAACTAAACAAACTATTCTCTGCCAAATTATCCCAAATCACAGTTTTATCTGCATCTTCCCCTGGATCCAGACAAAAACACCAAATGTCTCTTTCTAATACACAAACCACAGCTTCCCGGAGACGAAAACGGCAACATACAACAGCTGCCAGAGACAGCTGCATCCACACACACCATGTCAGGCTTAATCAAACAGCAGTCAAAGCTATGATACCTGCCATAATTGATATTAACAATGTTTAGACAGAGTAATAATGACATTTGTACTAGTTGCCAGACATGGCTGCATCTACGTGCACCATATCAGAATTGATCAAACAGCAATCATCGCTGTGATACCTGCCATAATTGATATTAACTATATTTAGACAGAATAATGATGACATTTGTACTAACAGCTTGCTACTATTATTTAACCAGGATATACATGACATTTCTAAATCATACTTTAACTGAAGGAGGCATTAGTCTCCATGACAGCCTTTTTTTTTTCAAAACTATACTGTTACTGCTATTATATATGATATTAATTAGTTACATTTGAGTCTGATCTTTGATGAATGGTACCTTGTTGAATTAGTTAATTACTTAAATTATTATAACTAAAATCAATGAAAAATGAACAAGATATGTATTCAATTAGTTCAAGTAGGGGAATAGAAACATCTATGTTTGTATTATATGTTGCTTTGTTTGGCTTATATATAATGTAAATAGAAACCCATCTTGACCTACCTTTGTTTGTGAAGAATTATTGGACTCTTTGAACATTCTGAATAAATCATTACTGTTTCTCAGTTGTTTAAAAAAAACTCCTTTTTTTAAAATAAAAACAGATGACAAGTGATGTACCATATCAGTTGATACTTTGAGAGATGTAGTTGTAAGAGTTACTTTTTGGGACAGCTATTTTGGAATCAGTTTTTTGTTTCTTCTTTCTAGCAGCAGTCCAAATATGTGTTTCTTTTATTCTTTTAAGAGTAGGGGCCATCCATTCCATTTCTTCTGGGATAGGCATTATGTTGTTGTTTTTGTTGAATATAGTAGCTTCTTCTAAGTCATTAGAGGTTCTCATCTTATTGGCAAAAAAGTATTTTTATTTTGGCTGGAAAGGTGAGCTGTGCTTTAATGTTGTTTTGTTTCAACGGTTTAATTATTGGCCAGACTTTTTTTTTTGTTCTAATATTCTGGAAGAATAATCATTGTCAAACTTTATTAGGCTTTGATTGTATTTTAAGGGTGATTTTCTCCAAGCAGATTTTAATATTAGTTCCTTGTCCAGAAATGAAAGAAATGTTAGAACTATGGATCTAGGTGGAGTATTTGTTGAGTTAGAAGCAGGTTTCCTCAGTGCTTTATGCACCCTTTCAATTCCAAATGAAAGTCCCTCTTTCAAGTCTAAGAATTCAGGAGTCCATGTTGTTAAGAATGAAATAATGTCTTCTCCTTCAGTGTTTTCAGGCAGACCAAATATCCTTATGTTATTTCTCCTTTCCTTGTTTTCTAAGTCATCTTTTTTTAAGCAGCCATGTATTCTGTTTAAGCAGAAATTCTTTTTGAAATTCTTCCTCTTTGAGTCTCCCTTCAATGTCATTTAGATAAGTCTCTATATTTGTTATTTTTGTATGGTGTTGCTGTAATAGTTCCTTAAGAGTATCAGTCTGTTTTTGAGAATTTAATTTGAGGTTTTCTAAGACATTTTTAAAGCCATCCATCTTCAAAGATAGTTCCTGTAAGGTAGATGTCACTAATTGCAGTTCTTTTTTCAAAGCAGCATCTGGTTAAGAATTCCTTGAGTTGTTCATATTCAGTGACTCAATATATCTCCAAGTTACTTGACAGGATAATTTTTTTGTATATTTCCACCAAAACTGATATTTATGTAGTTCAGTAGTTTATCTATACATTTCTGATGTATTAAACTTGAAAATAATAAAGTTTTCCTACATTATTATACTAGTTTATGGAGCTCTCAAAATTCACTGCTCACAGTTGGCCATCTAGCCACCCCCCCCCCCCGAATACAAGTATTCTGATACTGAAAGTTGGTGTGATGGAATATTACATTGTGGAAGAGGTGATTGTTTTGGAATTTTAATGACGTGATGCTAGGTTCAGAAGAAAGTTGCACATTAAGGAATACAAGGAAAGGCATATAGGGAATATGAGTCTCTTCTGTTAGGATGAATCCCACTAATAAAGATTTATATTTGGAAAATAATAACTGATAGACATTTGTAAATCATACTTTTCTGTCTAGACAGTGGTGCAATATCTTTGTAATACTAAGGTGTTTTGCTATTATCTGTAATTAAACTTTTTTGGACAACTTAATCAATTTTCTGATTTTTAAATACAGTTAGCCAGGCTAAAGTATTCAACAATGAACTAGCTGATAGTCTTTTAGTGAAAAAGATTATTGTAGCTATTACCTGAAATATGATGTTAATTTCATAGCATTTTACAACACATTAGAGCTATGTATTATGGCCAATATGGAAACAGTTTTCATAAGAAAGTTCTTTAGAAGCATGACAGACACCATACCTCGTAATGTGATGCATACAAAAGCATAGCTGGGTTTGCTTGAGTAGAGTGTCATGCATCCATATGCAACATTTGTCAATCTATACAATGTTATTCTTAGCAATCTGCTTATAAATATGGGATGGTTTAATATTTCTGCACTATAAATTTTGTCTTCTTCACTTTGATGTTCAGAAGTCTATGTATGAGGAGCATTCTTAAAACTATGCAGAGAGTTTCAAGTAAGTCTTCAGAGTTAAGTAAATTGCAGTTGTAATTGATAACTAAGGTTTTATTGGAAGTTTGTCTGCCTCTCACAGATTCTTCTAGACTCTCTATACAGTTTGGCACAGAAATACTTCAGAAAAAATTGCATACACTTTCAGTGCATTTGATAATTTTTTGACAGGGACATGTTACACTAATTGGCTTAAAACTGCAACACTTGATATATAGCTTAAAGTCCTTATTGAAACAAAGTATTCCTAGATAGACAGATGTGAGGCATTGCTATCACTAGCAGGGACAGGATCACATTCTGCTCTCAATTACAGTAAGATTTTAATGTCTACACTTGAAATAGGTGCTGCTGATACTCATGTTATTAACTGAACATCTGTGCAAAATACTGGCTCCCTCACCCTGTAAGGTGCCATGGTACAATATAGAATGTCAGGCAGTTTAGTCACCTGTTACTATGGATGGCTAAATTTAGACAGTTAATAATGTTTGCTCTTGAAAGTCAGCTATGCAGTATGATAATAGAAGAGTTATTAATTCTTAAGCTCTCTCTTGAAGAAGAAAGGCATGAGGATAATCCTAAGAAAGTGAATTCAGCAGTGCTTTTATCTGCTGCTTGTCAGAAATGCCTTTGATTTTTTTACTTATTACATTCCAGGCTTGCTTAATGCTTACCTGTGTGAAAGCTAAGAATAAGTCAGTATCAGATTGTTGTCTGGTGTACAAAATGCACTTATTACTGGATATATTCTGGTGGGGTGGCTGGTTTATCTAAGGACAATAAATGTGGATGTTCTTGTAAAGATCGTGCATCAGACATGCAAAATACAATAAGAAATGAAGCTTAAATTCAATTCAAACTGTCAAGATAACAAGTGTGACTTCTTTACTTTCTTTTAATAAGAAGTCTGCTCTTTTGTATAAAAAATTTATGATCATACATTTTCTGAAGATGCAGTTCCCTATTATTCCATGACAACCCTTTCGCATTATTTGTGATACTTTCAAATTGTACTTTTTTACTTAAAGGCAGGGCTGCCTGTAGAGCTTGCTTTTCATGTAAGTTTTATCCCTTTTCAGTATACACACACATACACAGAAACACACACACACACACACACACACACACACACACACACACACACACACACACACACACACACACACACACACACACACACACACACACACACACACACACACACACACACACACACACACACACACGCACACACACACAGAAACACACACACACACACACGCACACACACACACACACACACACACACACACACCAACTTTAAAGTCTGTAGGCTGAACTAGTATCACATGCTGAGTGCTATTACTATTATTATTGCTGTTATTAATATTATTATTATTTCATTATTATTAGTTTACTGTTTAGTGTATTTGGAATTACATACTGTAGGGTATGTTAGTGAAAGGGTCACACACACACACACACACACACACACACACACACACACACACACACACACACACACACACACAAACACATACATATGCACCAACTTTAAAGTCTGTAGGCTGAACTAGTATCACATGCTGAGTGCTATTACTATTATTTCTGCTGTTATTAATATTATTATTATTTCATTATTATTAGTTTACTGTTTAGTGTATTTGGAATTACATACTGTAGGGTATGTTAGTGAAAGAGTATGCAAATATGAGACGCAAAATTTGATTCAGTCTAAGGGTGACTGTGTTCACATTTAGCAGAACAGCTACCTTTTTTGTTACCACTACTCTTTAGATGAGCTTTTAAAACTAAACTGATAAGGAATTCCATTTTAAAATCAGTATCCATCTATGTTTACAAATCAATTTCTTTTTGTTTTCCAGATCATTTTTTTTCTCAAAACTGAACACATTCTTCCTAGTCCTGGTAAACATAAAAGGGATACATGTGCCTATTCTGTTGTAGCCATTTTATATCAGAAGGCATATAGGCAGCACCCTGCACTAATATACCAGTCTAACAGGAGTACATGCATTTCAGTCTGCCTGTAGTAATACCTCTTCTTGACCAGTATTAATGTTACATAATTTTACATCCTTAATTCAGCTTACATCTTAGATGTTGTACACAGAGATATAAAGGGTGGCTGTAGAATGCTTCATTCCCACTTACTTCATACATTTTCATATCAGCCTGCTACCTTATGTCATTCAAACTACAGTAGAGAATGAATTATACTGACCATGTCAAGTGATTTTGAATACATTTTCAGCACATTATAATAAATCTCCATTAAGTAAACCAAAATAATGTTTTTTTACATGCTAAGTTAAATTGTTTGCTTCATATCACAAAGACTATTCTTTACTGTTCTTTATCCAGTAATCTAACATGTCCCTATGCCTTCATATATTCCTAAGCAGAGCTGAAGCAAGGAACTTTGTTGTAGCAGGTAATCCATTTATCACCCTACATTGTTTACAAGCTAATTTCGTCAACAAATTAAGCTGTCAAAAAAGTTTTTTTTTTTTTTGGTTAAGGTAGCAACAAATTATTAGACTGTTTTGTTAATAGGTATAATTTTTAAAACTTTCCTTGCGATTCAAAAAGTCAAACTGCAATTCTGATCTCTCTGTCAAGTGAAATTTTTCTGTAGAAGGAAAATGTGAAGTCCATCTTTCAATGGTGTGAAGTCCGTTTTTTAATGGTATTAATTCATTCACTCCTGTGCACGGTACAGGTAAGTATAGTGGAGCCATGGGTGTGTGCATATATATGTGTGTGTGCATATATGTGTGTGTGTGTGTGTGTGTGTGTGTGTGTGTGTGTGTGTGTGTGAACACGTGTGTGTGAATATGTGTGAGTGAGTCTGTTTGTCTGGACTATTGAATGCATGTCTGTAGGTGCATGAATGCAACTGAATGGATGACAATGTGATTGTGTGGATGCATGTGTGGGTATGTGTGAATGAATGGGATGTCTGAAATGTCTGTATTGTATGAGAGTGTGTGTATGTTTATGTGTGTATGTGTTTATGTATCTTGTTAGGAGAGTCACTTGATATTATAAATGTCGTGGTAGTATAACCCATGGGAAAATCACTGAATGCTACTGTTGTATTATGCTATGACATGCCTGACTTGGGTCCCTCTGACATACCAAATTCCAGATTTACTCAGTCTAGTCTCAGAAATGTTATAACTAGAAAGAGCTAAAATGGCATGACGTTTACTTATGTTGTTATGGAAGTTACTTAGACATTTAAGTCTGGAAATATATCAAGAAATTTTCCAAAGTTGTAGAGGTAGTATCAAGACAGGGTAACTAATATTGCCATACTTGCTGCTACTAAAGTTTGAGAAGGTGAGTGATAGTTCAGTAGTTTTTTTTTTTTTTTTGTGAAACACCACATTTTTCCCATTTCTGGGTAAGCACATTCACTCTATGACCATGGTAACCACTTAACTTATGTGAGCCAAGAGACTGCCTAGTCTGAAATGTCAGACAAGCTACCCATACATCCAAGGACTGCCTACTCTGACATGTGAGATAAGCAACCCATATATCGAGGGGCTGCCTACGCTGGCATGTGAAACAAACTACACATATGCCCAAGGACTGCCTAGTCTAAAATATGAGCAAGCTACTCATATGCCCAAGGACTACCTACTCTGACATGTGAGACAAGCTACCTTTATACCTAGGGACTTCCCAATCTAACATGTGAGGCAAGCTACACATAGGTCCAGGAATAGCCTACTCTGACATGTTAAGCAAGCCACCCAAGTCCATATCTGTTACCCACTGTACGATGACATTTCAGTTGGAGATGCTAGTGCAGCAGGTTACACATCTTTCACCACCAGGATGGGAGAGCCAGCAGTGGCTTCTTACTCCCTTGCTCCCATGTTTGGTTCCTTCGATTAAATTAACTCATGCTGACTAGCATGAAAACAAGAATTTAACCATGCACTCCTTGAAACCAGTCTCCTAGTCCTTTATATTTAGTATGGTTCTGCATGATGTTACAGCTCGGCAGCAGACTTGGATGACAAAGGAATGTTAGCACTTCTCTGTGTAGCAGTGGAATCTGTGATCATGGAACTCTTAATGAAAGAGACTGCACTCTGTTTGACATTTTTGACAAGACCACCATTTTATTAAGGTTAATTTCAACTCAAATTGTAGATCTAATGAAGTTTAGCTATGTTAAATTGTAATTATCCATGTAATGATTATTCCGTATTTAGTTTAACAGATCTAAATTGAAGGCTATTATGTCTCCAAGATTATCCACTATTTGGTCTCCCAAATTATACTCAGCCTGTACGATAATTGGTTTAGTTTAAAATTTAAGATCAGTGCCACACACTTCATAGGATTTCCTTTCAGGATGTGAAATAAAGAAAGCCATTATATTTAAAATGTAGAAGTTATTTAAGTTATTTTCTTAATTTCTTTGCTTAGTAAAAAGCCACCAGTAAACATTCTTTTTTTCATGGTCTACAGAAGCAATAAAACCTTGCATATCATGACTTGATATAATGAGACTGGTGAATGGCATCACTTGCACATATACCCCATAACAGGAAAATGGATATCCATTATTTTAACTCTTAGTGAATTAAGTTCATTTGAAAAAATTAAACTATTTTGTCATGTAGAAATTAATTATTCCTCAGATTTGCTATGGACAGATTAAATGGTACAAGGATTCCAGGGCTGTCATCCAATAATTTGAAAAAAAAAAGTATTTCAAAGTATTTTGTTTTTCTATCTGAAAACTTAATTAGTACAAGTGCAATGGAGTTATTCCTGCTGATATCTAAAATGCACACGGCTTTTCTAATATTTGCTTATGTCGAACAAAAAGAAGTAAGACATGTTTGTTTTTGAGGAATCAAGTATACAGTAATGGTGCGAGCATGTGTGTCCTGAAAAGCTTATAAGCCATATTCAATAATAAAACTGACGTAAAGTGGGTAATAGGAAAAAGAAAAGATCTCTATTCTCAAAGTGTCTGACACAGTATTGTTACGCAACATTAGGTTAAAACGCTGGACGAAAATAGCCCACTGAGTTCAGAGACACACGTATATATATATATATATATATATATATATATGTGTATGTGTGTGTGTGTGTGTGTGTCATATCATATATATCTATCTATATATATATATATATATATATATATATATATATATATATATATATATATATATATATATGTCTGTTTCAAAATTTTGAAGTTTTGAAACTTTGAAAAGTAAATAAAAAATTAATAAAAACAAAAAAATCTTTTTTCTTACATTTTTGCAGGGGGGAACAAGCCCCCTGCACCCCCACAACCCCCTGCTAATTAAATATACCAACTCTGAGATCGCACTACAGGGAAGAAAATGGCAAACATACAGTATCGCACTGTACGGCGATCTCCATTTAAATGGTTTGAAGTTTCAAAACTTCGATCTCGTGGTCTCGACCATAAGAAAACAGTAGTTTTGAAACTTCAAAATTTAGAAATATACCTACATATATATGTGTATTTTATATATATATATATATATATATATATATATATATATATATATATATATATATATATTTATATATGTGTGTGTATTATATATATATATATATACATACATATATACACATATATATATATATATATATATATATATATATACATATGTATTTTATATATATATATATAAAATATAAATATATATTTTAATATATATATATTTTTGTGTATATATATATATATATATATATATATATATATATATTATATATATATATATATATTATAAATATACATATATATATATATATACATATATATATATATATTATAAATATACATATATATATATATATACACAATTGCATATATATATATATAGATATATATATACATACATATAATTATATATGTATATACATACATATATACATATATATATATATATATATTTATATATATATATATATATATATATGTATATATATATATATATATATATAAAGATAGACAAATACAGACATAGATATAGATAAATGTAGAGCTATTTGTTGGGTCAACCATTGCTTTGGTCGACATTTGGAAGTGCAGATTTTTTAGGTCAAATGTCTGCTATCTTATGCAGATGTTTGTTCAGATGATTGTTGCACTGAAGCAGGAAAGTAGGAGCTCTACTAGATGTGTGCATGTGAATATGTATGTGAATGTGTGTGGGATGGGTTTAGAAGTTAGATTAGGTAAGGGGATATAGTATTTGTCTGTATGATTATGAGTGTTTAGGGTTAGTGTTATGTTAATAAATAGATTGTGTGTGTGTGTGTGTGTGTGTGTGTGTGTGTGTGTGTGTGTGTGTGTGTGTGTATGTGTCGAGTAGCCGAGCCTCCTTGTGTAGTAGTCATGATATAGGAAGTTTTTTTTTTTTTTTTAAGTTAAGATGCATATTAGTTTTTAGGGGCAGGGGCATGGTTAGATTTAGAGTTAAAGTTATCAGGTGTTAAAGTATTACTAATGTGGAGTGGGGATGACTTGTCTTGGTGTATGTTATGTATGTTGACCAGTCATTTTATGCATACATTTATAAATATAGGTTCATAGGTTTATAGGTTGGTACTGGGCTATCTGCCCAAAGACATATATTAGCCCCGCCACGTTGTGCAGTATTCACCGCCCCTTTAGTAGTTCCCTATACCCTTGTATTAGCAGCTAGTACCCTTGGCCCCTATCTAGTAGTGCTGTTGGTGTGATCCCCGGTGTGAACTTTCTGTTACCCATCCACTCATCAAGGTTCCTCTTGAAGAGTGATAGTGAGGGGCTCTGTCTTATGTAGATCGGGACCCTGTTCCATAGTAAGGGAAGTCTCTGTGAAGGGAATCTATCCCTCCAGCATGTTCTATTCATTGTTGTTTTGAGGTTTATATCCCTAGACCGTGTAGCTCTATTATATTTGGTTTTGCTAAGATGGAGCATGTTCAACAATTCTGGGTTGGACATGGCTCTGTACGTTAGACAGAGATCGCCTCTGTAAAAGTGGTATGCAACAGAGAACAGTCTTAGCTTTTTCAATCTTGCTGCATAGGGCAACTGTTTGAGGCCAGTAATCCTCTTGGGTAAGTACCTCTGTAGTCTCTCCAGCTGGTGGAGATGTCTATCAAAGGAAAGCTGACTATCTACTTGGGTTCCTAGATCCCTTATTTCTTCTTCAGATTTCAGGGGATTAAATATATATATTTACACACTCACACTCACACCCACACACTCACCCACAAATATATGCATACACATACTTATGTGTGTGTATGTATACACACACATATATATATATATATATATATATATATATATATATATATATATATATATATATATATATATATATATATATATATATACATGCACGGGTGTGATTTAATGCTAACAGTGCAATTAACCAAACAGTAAATATGTAGATGGTACAGAGTATTGATACAGGTAAGTGAGGTTGGAGGTACTTAGGGTGTGTGTGTGTGTGTGTGTGTGTGTGTGTGTGTGTGTATGGGTGTATTTGAGTTAAGGTCAGGACTGGGAATGAGTGAAGGATGGGTGTTCTGTGTTTGTAGACAAGTTTGTGTATTTTAGGGTAAAAATAAGCATTAGTTTAGGTGATATAGTGTTCTTTATGTGTGTTTGTATAAGTTTGTGAGTCTGAGTCTGTCCTGTGCAGTGGCAGTGTTAAGAGAAAGTTTTAATGACAGTAAAAAGCAGGGTTAGGGAAGGGACAACATTAGTGTTAAGGTTAGTGTCCATGACTAAGGTGGTTCGGGGGGTGTGGAGTCCAAAAATAAGAACAAAGTTTAAAGATTGCTCTTACAAACTTAGAAAATTGCTAGGAAAACATGTTTTACATTAGTTTGCATTTCCAAAAGGGTATAAAGCCAGAAACCCAGCTGTCTGTTATTATTTAGCAACTCCAGTCCTCAATGACTTGCTAGAAGACCACAATTTTTTTGAGGAACAGACCAAAAATAGGAGGCAAAAATCTGGACATCCTGTGAAAATCAGGACAGTTGAGAAGCATGAAACTATGAGATTAAAAACTGATCAATGTTGTCAGCACTATACAGAGTTTTATGTGGATTACTGTCATTATTTTCTTTCATCTTCATTAGAAAACCACCACTGAAGGTCAGATGAAGACAGATCTGTGTGCAAGCATTGATCTTGGCTATGCCTTGCAATGTATATCAGTACTTCATACACACTGTGTGATTTTATGAATCAGTAATAATGCCTTCCAGCATGTTTGTTATTTTTCAAACAATGCCTGTCCAGGAGTGTTCTGAGGCGCAACACCACAGGTGGAGGGCCTCTACTTCCCCAAGAAGGGCATTCCTTATACAATAGCACACACCCTGGAGGGCATTATTGTGCTTAGAGAATGGGCCATCTGTTAAGTTGTTTCATATTTGTTTGTTTTTTTTTTTTTTTTTTTTAATTATTGTATATATTTTTTAATATTTTAATGTAAAATAAGTCTTCTGCCTACTGTTTCAGACTTGCTGTAGTATATGCTGCAAATTATTGGGGGTTGTAGTCACTGAATAATGAGTTACATTTGAGTTTCAGACTTTATGAGAGCTCTCAACTAATCAGGGACAAATCCAGAAGTAATCAGGGACACCTAAAGTATTAGTTCTGCTAACCTGAGACATTGACAGAATAAGAGAATGTAAAGTAATATATATTTTTTGAAAGAAAAAAAAGTATTTATTTATTGTCATTGCTTATTATGTGTAAGTCAGTACCCTTTCTCCAAAAGTCACCACTTTTAGAAGGGATTAAGGGAGGCAGAGTTAACATTTGAGTCAAAATCAGGGGTATAGCTCTGGTGACATTTATGGACTTCATATCCTCCAGAAATGCATGTTAACATAAATTCTGCTATTATAGCTACTTTCTAATTTTACAAGAGCAATATTTAAAATCTGTCCCTATTTTTCAGCCTTTGTTCCATTATTTTAGGCTTTATCTGGATTTCCTGACCTTTCATCTACAGTTTGATCTTTTTTTTCCTCTCATGCACATATTACTAGGATAGCTTTCTTAAGAAGCCATTCTAAGCCTAACCAGTTTCCTTTCCAGGGTAAGAATCAAACAGTACACCTTGTGTGTGTGAGTCGAGCACCTTAACTAGTATACCAAGCCCCAATCTTCACGTGCACACACATGCATGCAAGCACCCATACACTCTCACATTCAGATAGAAACATAAACAGACTTGTACATGCATGCACACACACACACACACACACACACACACACACACACACACACACACACACACACACACACACACACATCTATTTTTTAATTATCCATTTGTTTTAATTTTACACTCATTGAACAACAAAAGTGCTGCTTAGTGAGTGTAAAGTAATGGTTGATCGATCTCACTCTCACTTTCCTGCATGCATATACTCACACACATACATAAACACATGCACATTTTCTTCTTTCTCTTTTTTTAGTTTTTTATTTGTTTTTATTTTACACTTGCTAAACAGCAAAAGTGCTGACACTGCTTTGTGAGCGTAAAATAATGACAGCCGTTGCAGTCCAAGCTCCACAGCAGCTTAATATGCTGCTGTTAAGTGGGGTACTCATTTTTCTGCATTACCTGTATATTAACACCCTGCTAGAGAACGTTCCTTCTCCAATCAGACTGGCAATGTACAGGTCATCTGCACTCTAAGCTGATTATTGAATGAGAAAAATGGCAACAAAACAGCATGTTACTAATAAGTATCATTGTTAGCTTTCACATTCATGAAAGTTTGCCAATTGAAGGATGAATCCTCAACTAATAACTTTCTCCCTCTCACAATCATGAGGTTCATAGGTTCATAGGTAGGTACTAGGCTATCGGCCCAAGGGCCTACGTAAGACTAGCCAGCAAGGTTCCATAGCTTACACCACCCAAGAAAGTTATTTTCCTGTGCCACTGTCCAGCAGAGACACAGAAGTGATCCCCGGGGTGTATTTCCTATTTCCCATCCACTCATCAAGATTTTTCTTGAAGAGTGCTAATGAAGAACTTTGCTTGACATAGATGGGTAGCTTGTTCAAGAGTATAGGAAGTCTCTGGGATAGGAATCTATTCCTCCAGCATGTCCTGTTTATTGTGGTGACAAGGTTTAGATCCCTAGAATGTGTAGTTCGGAGGGATTGGGATTTCTTTAGGTGTAGCATGTCCAACAGCTCTGGGTTTGACATAGCTTTATATGTTAGGCAGAGATCACCTCAGAGTAGGCGATAAGCTACTGAGTAAATCTGGAGTTTTTTGAGGCAGTCAGTGTAAGGCATTTGTTTGAAGCCAGTAATCCTCTGTGTGAGGTACTTCTATGGCCTTTCTAGCTGCTGCAGATGTCTTGTGAGGTACATTCCAAAAGGGGAGTTGTACTCTATAATGGGTCTAATGAGTGACGGGTTGAGGGGAACAATGACCTCTTTTTTCCTGGATGAGAACCCTTTTATGATGAGGTGTGCCACGTAGAAGGACTTCCTGACTACTGTGGCGATGTGACTATCAAAGGAGGGACTACTGTCCACCTGGGTCCTAAGGTCTCTGATGATGCATTCAGTGTTAAGTAGATTACTGCCTATGTGGTAGTTCATGGGTACAGAGTTTTTACCAAATGGGATGACACTGCACTTTTTGGCACTGAGCTTGAGGCCATGGCTCTAACACCAGGCATCTGTCTCAGTGAGGCCCTTCTGTAGGATGTCCACATCATTTGGGGACTTGACTATGGCTCCTAGTTTGCAGTCATCTGCAAACTTCATTAACCAGAGGCCTTCTGTGTTAGCCTGTACTTCAGAGAAGTAGATACCAAACAGGAGAGGTCCCAGGACGGAACCCTGTGGTACTCCACTTGTCACTGCTTTGAGGTCAGATTGGGAGTCTGCAACTTTTACAGTGTGGGTTCTGTCAGTGAGCCAGTTTGGAAACCCATCTTGTGACATAGGGATTTATACCTAGTTTAGTGAGTTTAGCTATAATTCCAGAGTGGGGGATGGTGGTGAAAGCCTTGGCGAGGTCAAGATAGGCTGTGTGAACCACCTTACTCTCATCTACGGCTTTGGTGACTGCCTCAAAGAAGTTGATCAGGTTCAGGAGGCATGATATGCCTTTCACAAACCCGAACTGGGTGGGATCCAGAATTTGGAGGTTACCAATGTCTTTGTTTATGAGTTCCATGATGATACGTTCCATGGCCTTGCAGACCAGGCTTGTCAGGCTAATAGGGCGATAGTTCCCGGGATCAATGGTGGCTCCCCCTATGTGGAGTGTGATAACTGTTGCTGTGTACCATTCAGTGGGCACAAAGCCTGATGCAAGGCTATTATTGAACATGGTGCTTAAGTGGGGAGCCAGTTTGTTCTGAAGTTTGTGTAAAACGCAGCCTGGGATGTTGTCCTATCCCATGGATGCTGTGTTTTTGGCTTTAGAGAGTGCAGCTTTTACCTGCATAGTTGTGATTACAGGGACTCTGCATTCTTCCTGTATAGATATGGGCCCTTTAAGGGGTTAGAGGGGGGTAAAGTTAGCACTGAACCTATCTGCCTGGATGTTGGCAATATCAGTTGGTTCTGCAGTTTTCGTGCCCTTGTGCTGTAACTCAGAGCAGATCTGGGTGTTGCCTTCTAGATTCTTGACATAACTATAGAATGCTTTGTGGTTGTCCTTGGATTTAGTGGTGACTTTGTTTTCATAGCTAGCTTTGGAGGGTCTTATAAGGGATCTCAGCTTCTTACTGAGGCTGACCAGGGAGTTCCTCCACTCATGGGATTTTACTCTCTTTTGCAACAGTTTCTTCCTTCTGTTGTATAGTTTGTTTATGGCAGGGGACCTTCACTGCTGCTGCTGGTGATACTATCACTGCAATTTCTGTCCTGATTGTTACTTTCCATGTGTTATTGCACAGATGGAGAACAGGGAAACGTGCATATTAATCAGGTTTAGGATAGCATACAGCTGTACTACCTACAGAAGCTGCAGACAGAGAAGAAATGTAAAGTGATTTCTGGATTTGGAATCATCACACAGCTGATTTAATTTTGTGGTGACTGACTTTTCACTTATACATTACTTTTCTGACAAATCCAAATCAGAACTAACATCATTGTGCTCCCAGATACTTGATCTTACATTTTTACACCTTTGACAGATGTGTGAAAGCTAAACCGTAATAATTTTCATGTGCAACATAAGATGAACAAGTTATTTTAAAAGCAGCAATTTAATTTTTACTTTTTAAATTATTTCTGGCATGCACTTAGAAGATAGGAAAATATATGAAGGCCTTGGTGACATTCTGTAAGTTCTAATCAATGCTGAACATAGGCAACAGTTAGTAAGCAATATGTACCATTGAATGGGAACTCCAATGCAGATATTACATTAAAGAGAGCTCCTACGAGTGCTGCAACGATAAACAAGTAAAATCTCAAAGGAATATCACAAACTTCTAACCATACAAATAAAATTCCTATGATGAAAGACACTGGCTAATAGATACCACATAAAAACAAGACTTTAATATATAGTTAAGCGCTTTCGTTCCACTACTATTATTAATGGAACATCATCAGAACTAAAACACAGACTCAAATACACTGTTTAAATAACATTTAAAATCATATGATGATAAAGATAATTAATATAATTAACAATATAATTGAACATCAGTTAGCTAGGTTTCTTAACTTAATAAGAGAGGAAATGGATACAGAATCATTTAAGCCGGGGTTTATTGCAGTGTCAAGCTTAATCTGCCAATTTAGTTCGCTTTTGGCTAGATGTTCATCCACAATATAACCCAAGGAATCCAAGCTGACCTGTTCTAATACAACAAAATAAAATGTGTGTGAAACATTATTTTTAACATGTCTACATAATGCATTTGTCATCATTCCATTTTTTATGTCCACTAAATGTTCATAAATTCCATTCCGTAATTTTCTACCAGTCATGCCCACGTAAAATACTGGACAAAATTCACAGCAGGCCAAATAAGCAAACCGTGCTGACTCACATGAATAATGGCCCCATATTTGTAATGACTTACCACTCATGTATTAATGAGGGTTATGATTAAATACAATGACTTTGAACTGGAACAGCTTTCCAAAGACATGGACAAGTTATACAGTTTAATTACCAAAGACCTATTATTCGAACAGTATGAAAATGATTACAAGATTTTTCCTAGAATAGATAAAACATGTGCTTCTATTTTAAACAGGAAAGCAAAAAAAGTTTTCAGAGATCAGGACAGTTATATAAAAGGTAAAGGATATCCTTTACCTTCTACTGGATTTAAACAAATCTTTCAGTCTCAAATGTTCAATGATGCCAACTATGCAGATATGGAAAGGACCAATCAGAATTGGCTGGAGGAAGCCCCTTTGGAGCCCAGACATTCAGAGAGAATCAGGAACAGGAAACAGCAATTGGGGAAAGGTGGACAACAATACTACGAGTCACCGAGGTAGCACCAATTAGGTGCAAGACCCACTGTGAGATCAGGGGGTCAGAATTGGTGAAGGCCCTCCAATTGAACAGTCCTGGTATGGTTTATCCAGACATGTCAAGCAATTCAGTGATTTTCAACAAGTTCAAGGATTTTAAATTATTCAATTATTCCACAAAAGTTTTTATAACAGAACATGCTGATGTTTTTTCAAAGTGATTATCTTTCTTGCCAACATGCTGAGCGAGTCTTGTGAGTACTATGATAGACCTAAATTGTACACTCGAAAATTGAATTTAGTTTTGTGGTTCCCAGCTAATTCAGGTACTTTCAATCAAAATGTGTGTTCCAGGGCTAGTACTTTTATGCCAGAAATGAACAATTTTATTTCTATGTTTGAGAAACTTTGTGAACATGAAATTAGACATTTGTTGGGTTGTTCTAACAAGCGTAAACACTATAATATGACCAAATGTGAGTTAACATTGTTTAATGATATTTTTTGTGATTGTTCTATATGTGTCATGAGTCCTGACAAAGGCGGTGACCTGGTTATCATGAATGTTTCTGATAACAGCTATAAAATGAGACTTTTATTAGATGATGGGTGCTATAGGGAAGTTTGTTGTTGTGTCTTTCGGCTTTTCCTGGTTAGGGGTCGCCACAGCGGAACTCCGGTCCGCTAATGATTGGAAGTAGATTTTTACGTGCCGAGTTGCCAGCCCTGACGCACAACCTTCAACGAAGGTACGCCCATTCACGCATGTCTCCACGTAGAAGACTTTTCCTGTAATGAAATTTTCCTGACCAGCAGGAAAGTTGATAGGCTCTAATGATATGCATTTACAAGGGCAAATTTCTTTAGGTGAGTTAAATTTTATGTTAAATGTGAAACCAGTCATTTAGAGTATTTTTGTCATCCTGAAGGTTCACAAGGATGTTTCAGACCCTCCTTTCAGACCCATCATCGACACACACTGGGGAAAAAACTTTTTTATTGCCTAATTTCTGGATAAGATATTGAATGGTATTGTTGGTAAACTACCTTATATTAGCAAGGATTCTTCTCATTTTTTAAAACATCTTAACGAGGTTAAGTTTGGAGCTGAGGTATTATTTACCATTGATGTGGTTAATTTATTTTTGGTTATCCTCCATGGCTAGGGACTTCAGTGGTTGTAAAATCAATTATTTTTGATGGGGGAACTAAAGCAAGACAAAATTAATATGGTGGTTACCTTGCTAGATATCATCCTTAAGAACAATTTTATATTATTTGACAATAAATATTACCAACAAATCACAGGTGTGGCAATGGGTGCGGCTTGTGCCCCCTCATTTGTCAATCTGGTAATGGAATTCTAGGAGTATGAATATGTATTCAATAGTGCATTCAAAAACTCCTGGCTTTTATATACTAGATATTTGGATGATATCTTTATTTTATGGAATGACACTCAGTCCAAGCTTTAGGAATTTTTTGAGTACATTAATAAAACTACATATTTTTTAAAGTTTACATTTAAATTTGATTTTGATCAGATTTCATATTTGGATATATTATTGACACAAATTTAATAGCTGCCTGTTACATATCTAACATATTTCAAAAAAGTATCTTTTCTAATAACTATTTACATTATAATAAGTGGCATCCACATTGCCAGAAAAAAGCTATTGTGAAAGGACAAATGGTTCATCTAGCTCGCATTGTTATAGAGCACACAGAATTTTTTTTACAGAAAGTGAACTACTTATAGACATGTTCAGGCATAGAGGGTATCCAGTGTCAATGCTCCAGAATATAAAGAATGAGGTTACAAATAAAAGACTGAATGGTGTGTCCCATCCAATTTCGTCAAAAATGTTGATGGGAAATGGGGAAACAAATGTTTTGAGTCTTAGGACTGATACTTATAATAATGGGAACAGTGATTTTAATAATTCCAAGTTGTTTGTTATAACTTTTTCAGTTGACAGCAGTGTCATAGTTGAAGTTTTAAATCATTGTTGGAATATTTTTAAGACTGATATCACCCTATAGGACAAATTGGGGGAAAAACATGTGTGGTATATCATAAAGATTTGTCTTTTAAGAAATGACTTGAACATGGTCCAACATTAAACCCTCAAAATAGAAAATGTGGAATGTTCAAATGTGGTCATTGCAATTATTGTGTATATATTAAGATGGGAGATAATGTTGTCAGGAATGGTAAGTCATTACAAATACGGGGCCATTATTCATGTGAGTCAGCATGGGTTCTTTATTTGGCCTGCTGTGAAGTTTGTCCTATATTTTATGGGGGCATGAGTAGTAGAAAATTACAGAACAGAATTTATGAACATTTAGTGGACATAAGAAATGGAAAGATGATGAATGCATTATGTAGACATGTTAAAAATAATGTTACACACAAGTTTTATGTTGTTGTATTAGAACAGGTCAGCTTGGATTCCTGGGGTTATGTTGTGGACTGACATCTAGCCAAAAGTGAATTAAGTTGGCAGATCAGGCTTGATGCTACAACATACCCCAGAATGAATTATTCTGTGTCCATTTCCTCTGTTCTTAAGTTAAGAAACTTAGCTAATTGATGCTCAGTTATATTGTTAGTTATGTTAATTATCTTTGTCATCATGTAATTTTAAATGCTATTTAAACAGAGCTGTATTTTAGTTCTGATGAAGTTCTGTTAATAACAGTAGTGGCACAAAAGAGCTTAACTATATATTAAAGTATTGTTTTTATGCGATATCTATTAGCTGGTGTCTTTCATCATAGGAATTTTATTTGTGTGGTTAGAAGAGTGCTATAACAATGTCAGCATATAGATAGAGAGGTACTGAAACTGGAATAGTTTTTAAGAGTTCCATTCAAAGGTCACATGCATTTTCAGCAGCATTTTTGGAGATGCCAACTGCATGCACAAGAGATAATTTAAATGTATGTTTTTAAAATAATTCAGTCTGCTTTATTAGTACAACCCCAGAGCATATTCCTTGTGTTTTCAGATATAACGGTGTCATTATTTCATTATTACATCTGACATATATAAGGTGCACTAGGGACTTTGACAGGTACATACCAGGTTCAACTTTGGTTGTGGTATATCACAAATAGCTAATAGGATGTGTTGGCATAAGATGTTTTTAAATCTAATTACCTCTGCACTGTATAACATTTAGTCAATTGGCTAACTGTACTGGTGTAGCATTTTTGGCATACTCTGTTGCCTGGTATGATACTTTTGGCATACCCTACTCTTGGTATGGTATTTTTGGCATATTCTGCTGCCTGGTATAATATTTTTGGCATACTCTGCTGCCTGGTATGATATTGTACTTGGTGATATAATTGCATTTTACTTTTGGAGTAACAGTGCAAGACAGTGGAAGACTTTACATACATACAAATATTTCAAGCATGGGCATTAATATAATAAAACACTTATTTCAATAAAAGTACATAGGCTGTTCTTAAAAATATCTAAACTAGTACTTGCTTTTATTTAATTTGGTAGTCTTTTTCATGCATCAGCTGCTCTGTCAGAGAACCAATTAGTACAGTTCTCATTCCTATAGAATCTTCTACATAGTTTGTCTGATGATTCTTTACTCCTTTTTGATAACCTTAATATTCCCAGAGGTAGTTTTCTTTAAATGCCCTATATAACTGAATTAGATTTCCTCTTAGATATCTATGAGACACTGTGCATGTTCAGATATTTTAGCCTTGCATAATAACTTATTTTTTGACATCCATGGACTGTCTTGGTATATTTCCACTGTACTCTTTCCATTTTTACTCATGCTTGTTTTCTTATAAGGTTTCCATATTGTTATTCCATATTCATGCTTGGATCTAATGTAACCAACAAACAAAATGTCATAATTTCTAATTTCCTAGACTTTATAAATCTTTTTATACAATCTATAATTCTATAATTATCATTAACCAATTGGTTGATATGATTAAAAAAAAACCTCAAAGCTGGATCTACCCATATACCCATGTGCTTGTATGAATTTAGTTTCATTCATTGTGTGCTGTATTAAATATTCACATTTCAATTTATGTCTCCTAAATCTCATATGCTTAGTTTTTGATGCATCTATCAGCATATTATTCTCTTGTGCTCAATGGGTCAATTTAGTCAAGTTCTTTTGCAAACATGCCTTATCTGTAACAACACATGTAATCAGTTTAAACAACGTATAGTCATCTGCATATAAACTGTAGAACAACTCAGATGAAAAGGTTAGGTCTGAAAGAAACAATATAAACAAGTAAGGGCTTAGGCCAGAGCCCAGTGGGGCACCCTGATTGTAATGAAGAATTTTACATAATTGCTGTATGATACTTGCCATGTCCTATTTGTAAGCCATGCAGATATCAATCTTAGCAAGAGTACATTTATACCTAGTTGTTCTAATTTACTGATCAGTGTTTTGTGTATGACTCTGTCAAACACTGAAGTTAAATCTATATAAATTACATCACAGCACAATTTTTCATTAATGCCTGTTATTTTATTGTTACAGAAAATCATGTTACAGTTGGTAATAGATCTATTTTCAACATATGCATGCTGATATATGGTTTCAAGTCCTAACCTATCCAGTTCTGACAATAACTTATGCAATATTACCTTCTCAATTATATTTCCCAAACATGAAAGTAGACTTAAGGGTCTATATGACTCTGGGTTTGTCCTAGTCCCCTTTCCCTTAAAGACATGTTTAATAAGTGCATGTCTCCTGTCTTGAGGAATCTCCCCTTATTTATATGACCTAGTAAATAATAGATATAATGGTACTGTAAAGTCTTGCTGAAGTTTTCTCAGGTCATTATTAGGAATTTTGTCTCCTCCATGTGCTTTGCTTGGATCCAACTTGTGCAGTTCGTTTTCAATATAATCTAATTTGATTCTGGTATCTAACATTACCTGGATGTCACTAGGATGACTTAACATTGCCTTTGTGGAGCCAAACTGTTTTGCATAAGATTTTGTAAATATATATATAATTTGTGGTGTCTGAGAAAGAATTTTAGAATCTACACACAGTTTATCCATTTGTATGTCTTTACTCCTTCCCCATCTTATGTATTTAAAAAATGTTTCATATTATGCTGAATGTTTTTATATAACTTTTCTTTAAATTTTGCTTGATTTTGTCTCACACTATGCTTAATTTGTTTGTCCAACTAGTTTATTTCAGTTTTCAAAGTTGTATTTCAACCTCTCTTCCATATCTTATATTTTGTGCCTCTTACCTTAACCAGGTACCTTGTTCTTATTGAAATATATCTCCCTGATATTTTATTCCTGATATTAAACATTTTTTGATAGCATTTGGCTATGCTACTCCAAACTTTATGAAATCCAATTACATGTAAAAGCCATAGTATAAAATTAAGTTTTTGGGATGCAGACTTTACTTTTACAGACCAAGGCCAACAAGAGTTGCAGCACATAAGTGAAATTATAAAAGGACAAGTCAGACAGAAAAGAAGATAACTGTATCCACATTGATTTGTCCTTGTTATATTCCTAACAGTCCAGATAAATGCTTCTAATGTAACAGTTAAAACATATGCACTCCATGTTGAAAGCCATATTTATGATGGATACTATAGACAAAATGCTAGTTATGGTACATGGATGAAGCTGCAAGAAGGCATGGTATATAAAATCAGGTATATTTGGCTAGTCCACTGGAAAGAAACAACAACTGGGAACTGTATGCACAGTTCAAAAAAATCCTGATTATTATGCTTTATAACATGATTTCCTTACTGCTGAAGTTATGGAGACAACTTTCACATTATTTGGGATGCTGATTTTTATTTTTCTGTTCATTGAAAATTTAGAAAAAAAAGCGATTTGCAATTCTGTAAGAACCCCCAACCCTTCCAAATGGTTCTGGAGATTAGCATTAATTAATTAATAAATTAATTTTTTGCAAAGTGATTTGACATTCCACATATCAAGCACTGCTTCAGTTATACTGGAAAAGGATTATAGTAAAATTTTTTAGGTCTAACTGCAGTCAGGCAGAACTTGAATTAAAACGTTTGATTGTTTTATTAACTTTTTTCTTTGGAATAGTGACCGATTCATTAGTGGTGTTTAAGATTTTCTTCTGTTATCAATTCTTCCCTGTTAAGCCATATGTTTCAGAACTAAAAACAATTGAAAGATTTATGATTTATGAGATTTGTATGATTAAGCAAGTCTGTTTCAAGCAAAGCACTTTTTCATCAAAAATTGAAAACTTACCTGTGCTTTCCATAAGATCCCTGAAATTCTTTATAGAAAATGTGCTGTTCTAAAATTATTCAAGAATGCCATCTGTGGTAGATTGGTATAGTGTGCATTTGTCAAGCTTCAGAAGCTTTCTTTTCCACAATACCTAAAGTGTGTGCACAGAATGGGGAAGAACCAGTTAGTATGATATTACTTCTACCTTATAATGACTCACTCTCTGAGAGTTACAAGCACTTGTGTTATTCTGAGGCTATCTTTTCAGCTCAAACTCATTTCATAGGTTCATAGGTGTGTACTAGGATAATTGCCCTGAGGTCTTTACAGGCCTAGCCCATAGAAGTGCCCTGGCATTGTGCTGCCCATCGTTAGTTCCCAGTGCCTCTATCAAGTAGAGCCACTGGAGTTATCTCCATGGTGAACTTTCTATTTCCCATCCAGTCATCAAGATTTCTCTTGAAGAGGGCTAGTGAGGTGCTCTGCTTGACATGTATGGGGAGTCTATTCCAGAGCATGGGCAGTCTCTTGGTTATGAACCTGCCCCTCTAGCATGTTCTGTTGATTGTGGTAATGAGATTGAGGTCTCCGGAGCGTGTGGTGCGAAGGGATTGGGATTTCTTTAGATGTAGCATTTCTAACATAGCTGGGTCAGACATGGCTTTGTAGGTTAAGCAGAGATCACCTCTTAGTAGACGATATGATACAGAACAGCTGGAGGTTTTTGAGTCTGTCCATGTAGGACATGTGTTTAAGGCCTAGGATCCTCTTTGTGAGGTACTTTTGTGGCCTATCCAGCTGTTGCATGTGTCCAGTGAGGTACATGCCAAATGGGGCATTATACTATAATTGGTCAAATGAGGGAAGAGTAGAGATAAACGATGACCTCTTTCTTCCAGGATGCAAAACTCTTGGTAATGAGATGTGCCATATAGAAGGACTTTCTGACCACAATGGCAATGTGGTGGTCAAAGGAGAGGTTGCTGTCAATCTGTGTCCCCAGATCTCTTATAATGCCTTCAGTGTTCAGTGGGCTCCAATCAAAGTGCTAATTAGTAGGAACTGAGTTTTTCCCAAAGGGGATGATGACACATTTTTTTGGCATTAAGCTTAAGGCCATGGCTTTGACACCAGTCATTGGTCTCATTGAGGTCTTTCTGTAGGATATCTGCATCACTTGGGGAGTTAATAATGGCTCCCAGCTTGCAGTCATCTGTGAATTTGGTCAGCCAAAGTCCTTCCATGCTGGCCTGGACTTCTGAAGTAGATGCCAAACAGGAGAGGATCCAGTACTGATCCCTGTGAGACTCCACTGTGACTGGTTGGCAGTCTGACTTGGAGTCCACTACTTTCACATGATGTGTTCCATCTGTGAGCCAATTTGCATCCCACCTAATGATATAGGGGTCAATGCCTAGTTTGGTGAGTTTATCAATAATTCCTGAGTAAGGAATGGTATCAAGGGCCTTCACCAGATCGAGGTAGGCTACATGAACTGCCTTACCTTCATTCACCGCTCTGGTGACTGACTCAAAGACATCAACCAGGTTGAGCAGGCATGATATACCTTTCACAAAACCAAACTGCGTGGGATCTAGAGTTTGGAGATTCACTATATCCTTGTTAATTAGGTCCATGATGATGTGTTCCATAGCCTTACATATCAGACTTGTCAGGCTAATGGGGTGATAATTTCCAAGGTCTGTAGTCACTCCTCCTTTATGGAGAGGGATGACTGAAGTAGTGTACTGTGCAGTAGGGACAAAGACTGACTGTAATCACTCCTCCTTTATGGAGAGGGATGACTGAAGCAGTGCACCATTTGGTAGGGACAAATCCTGAGGTGAGGCTGTGAGTGAACAGAGTACACAAATGTGGTGCCAGCTCACTTTGGAATTCATGTAGAACACAGCCAGGGATATTGTTGGGTCCCATCAAAGCTGTATTCTTGGCCTTATACAATGCAGCTTTAACCTGTGCTGCAGTAATGCAGGGTACCTGCCATTCTTACAGTATTGAGATTGGTCTTTTAGGGGTGGGGGTAAAGTTGGCACTGAATCTATCATCCAGTATGTTGGCAGTATCTGTTGGCTCAGTATAGGAGGTACCATTGTATAGTAACTCAGAGCAAATCTGGGTATTGTCATTGAAATTCTTGATATAACTAAAGAAGGCTTTGTGGTTGTTTTTAGTGTCTGCTGCAATTTTGCATTCATAGCTGGCTTTGGAGGTTTTGATGAGGGATCTCAACTCTTTGTTGAGGCTAATAAGGGAATTTTTCCAGTCTTGGGACTTCATCTTTTTCTGCAACAGTTTCTTCCTTCTGTTGTAGAGTTTATTAATGGCAGGGGACCACCAGACTGGCTTTGTTTTTTGGAGGAGACCATCTTGGTTCTGTTGGGTATGGCTAGTTCCATGCATTTATGTACATGTTCATACAGTGCAATGGTGTATGATTCAGCAGTCATGCATCTATTTTCCATTGGCACTAGTTGTCATAAGCATCACAGGGCATACACCCACAATACTGGTCAACTTCAACATGCATATCTATGTATGTTATAAAGAAAACATGGCCAATGCCTCAGTGATAAAAGACTACAAAGCCTCAGTCATTTAACTGCACAACAGCCACCCTACTTTCACCATATGCTTCCACATTAACTGCACATACTACTAGAAGTGACATTGACGCTGATTTGAAAGCCCTAAGTTCCACAGATTCAGCTTCTGCATATGGTAATGTTTTGGTAACTGGATTGCTCCATTATCAAGCATACTGGTACTGCATCTACCAAGATGGATAAGGACATTGTAACAGATGTCTTTCTTAAACCAGCATCCAGGACATCCTAAGAGATCTCAAGAGCTCACAGATCCATCCAACCTGAATGCATGACTATGTACTTCTCAAGGCCCGACTGAGGGAAAATGGCATTAGGCACTCTACCAAGAGGAACATGTTGAAGGATATAACTGAACTAGCTCCATATGCAACCAAAGCAGGAACAACACTGGGCTTGACTGGTATACATTCATCAACCAACATGATACATCAATTAAAAGACAAGATGATTGACTAAAATAATTAATTTTGCAGATGGCGCCATTCTATGGGAATCGAGTATATGGGATGAGACGTGGCAGAAACTACCTTGAATGAGCATTTTGCCAACATTTATGCCTCTACCTCTAATTTTTACTTATGGTTAAATAACTGTATTTGCCACGGATAGACTATACCTCTCATACCAGGGCTTTACATTTTGGTCCTGTAGTGCCATTGTATCCAGAGTTCATATAATACCCTTATTTATGCATGCATTACTGTATGTATGTATGTATGTATGTATGTATGTATGCATTTATTTATTTATTTTGTTTTGTTTTATCAGGAAAGTCCAGCTGAGCAAAAGGCCCAATTTCAGCTGTGGCCCACATAGAAAAGCTCCATGTATATAAAGTTAAAAAACAATACATTCTACTATCACATTTTCACATTCTATGCAAATACATAGATGCAATATGTACATAATAGTGATGTATAAGACATTATACATTTGTGCATAATAGTAAGATACAGTAATATAAAAATGCTCCTGAATACACTTAATACATATTAGGAATCGTACATTGCAGGATTTTTTAAGCAGTGCTACAGTTTCAGTATTGAGGAGTTTCGACAGAATTTTAAGTACGGCACTTGTTATTGCGTTAATTCTAGTCAGTAATCATTTCCTGGAGTATAACACTGGCAGAGCCAAGAGTTAAGGATGAGTTGTTTTAGTTTAGTTTTGAAGATGTGTGGGTTTTTCAGTGAGTCTAACAAGGAATGGGTCAGAGACATGATAGGAATACTGGGAATAACCAGCTATTTGTTCGAATTTTAAACAGTGAAGAGATGATTGTCATTACAGCAGTTACCAAATGGGAGCATACCTTTGTAGCAAAGATCAATGCACTACACTCTGTGCTACTTATATTTGAGATGTTGAGTTAATAGGGTAACTCTAGCAGTGATGAAAAGAGTTTTACTGGAACTAAATCTGTTGCTCTTCTGTATGTCTTTGATGTTGATGAAAATTGATGAGGCATATAGGAGTGTGGGAAGAATATAGAATTATATAAGGTTTATCCTGCTACTTTGTTTTTTTTTGTAGCTAGTTGTCAAATTTCAAGTTATTGCTAATCATGACACCTAGTAGTTTAAAGTTGCAGACTACTTACAATTATTGTATTGTTGGATGAGGTGATTTTGAAATTTGTTTTTAATTGATATTGGACTTAGGGGTAAAATGCAGTAGTTTTGTCTTCTCTGGATTCAGGATGAGACGGATTTGGCCAGCCAATTTTCCATGGAAGTGAAGGAGTCCTGAGTGAGTTGTTGAAGATGAGTCAGATTCCAGGCTGATCATATTAGAGTAGAATCTTAAGCATACTTGATTAGGTCAGCATGCCTAACATCCACATCAAAATTGTTAATAAAAGTGTTGAACAATATATATCGACAGTGTGTCAATGTGTTTTCTGTTCAATATAATGACTGATGTGTTTTGCTGGATGGTTTGCATCCTGATCAATGTGTGTGTGTGTGTGTGTGTGTGTGTGTGTGTGTGTGTGTGTGTGTGTGTGTGTGTCCGTCTGTCCATCCATCCATAACCCCTTTTTGCCATTTTTCACATATATGTATATATATTGTCACCGGTTAGATAATGCTTTCATGCCTTACAGTGTTTCCATAGATATTTCTTTCCTATCTTATTCTCTGTGCAACTACAACTAGCATTTCTGAAGCACATAGTTATGAACAGCACTTATTTTTTTCTGGCTTGATGCATATATGAAGAAATGACCTGAGAAAACATTAAGAAAATATTTAAAAAAAAACAGCTAACTAGCTAGGCAGCTAGTTAAGCAAGCAAGCAAACAATTATTTAATTAAAACAGGCATAATGTCATTTCCTGAGTAATATAAGCAATGTATTTAGTGCATAAATCCTGTTTCTTCTAAGTAAGTCAAGAGAAAGATCTATTTCATGCAAAGGCAGTCATATCTGAGTAAAAAAATGAATCATTGCATTTGATATATTTTATTACTTTTCAAGAAAAAATAATCAGCTTTACTATCTCACAGAATTTAGAAGAGACTGGGAAAACTATATCACCTACCCCCCCCACCCCCCCCACCCCCCACACACACACACAATACAGAAATTCAATGATACTGAATCAACACATATACTTTTCCTTAAGCAGTTTATAATAACAGACTTACATTCCACCAAAGCAAATACTGTGACTAGACATGGGTAGCTTACAATTCCTTTTTTTAACATCTTTATTAAACATGGTATTTAAAAAGTGACAAAGGTACATGCATGGTATTAGAAAACAAACCATAATACCATTTCCTTTGTTATTTTTGTGCATTATATATTTTAACAATTTTCATTCACTCCAGTATTACATAAACTGCCCAGTTCCTGTCTTTCCTTCAATTTCATTCCTGCTACTGAACACCACTATGCTTGTATTGTTTCCACAAATTGATTTTATTTCTATGTAATTTGCATTTTCCCCTTTTTTAAAAGATCCATATTCCAGTTATTTTATCTCCTTTACAATATGTTGTACTTTAGTTAGAGTCGATTTAGATTGTGATGATTGTTTTTTTTAATCATTTGCATTAAACTTAGTAAGGCCTTATTAACTCTGGGTAATTGAGACCCAACATCCAAATTTAAAATAATAATTTCCTTAGTTACAACCATTTGATCCCTTCTGACATATTCTGTAGGCAATTTTCAAAATCTGCCAACTTGTTACCTTCCCAAAAAACATATTCCCAATCATCTCTCTATCTTTTTTCTATCACATGCCCAGCATTTACTATCTTCCTGAGGAAATATTCAACAAAGTCTTCCTGGTGTATAAAAGTTCATTTCCAGACACTTTCTAAGAAAACTTAGGAAGGCAAAAATTACCAAGCTCCATACTTCAGACCTTTTATAAGGGTATCATTGAAGGTGTCCTGACCAACGGCATTGCAGTCTGGTTTGGGAGCTGTTAACAATTAGGATCAGAAGGCTCTCAAGAGAGTTGTAAGATCAGCAGAAAGAATCATTGGCGCCTCCCTTACACTTCTGGAAGATCTATACAAATGCTGGTGTATCGCAGGGCCAAAAAGATTTCCAGTGATCTAGCGCATCCTGCCAATGGTCTGTACACTCGCCTCTCCTCAGGCAGGACATGTAGAAGCCTGTATTGTAAGACCACCAAACTAAATAGTTTCTTTCCACTCTCCATTAGACTGCTGAACTCTTGGAAAAAACAAACCATGAGTCTGTCAAAACACTCAACCACTTCTGTTACATATCTTGCCTATCAAGTGGCTTATTTTATGGATGTGCAATAATGAAGTGCAATAATAAGGTAGCTCACCTACCACACAGAAGGACTGTAAAGTGCAATATACAAACTGTGCAATAATTCAGTCTAATCATTGATATGCAGCTATTGTTTCAATTATACTTTGACAGTATTACCTTCATATTGTTCCTTGTCTTCCTTGTCTCTTGTTCTGGGATGGGTGTTGGTTACAGCTGTCCTACTTTACTTACTAATTGCTACTTATTAAATTTCTACTGTGATATTTTATTATTTTTTCTCTGTCTATATGTGCAACTATTTTCTGCTTTGAGAACAAAGCATTGAATTTTGTTCAGCTACGCTGCTGTGTAGTTCTGAATGACAATAAAGTTTTCTTTGACTCGACTTGACTTTGACTTTCTGTGACCTAGTAAATTTGCATGGACTAATACAATTAACTTCTTCCCCTAATAGAGCTGATAGAAATATTAGCAGAAATATTGCATCAGATAAGTCACCTAATAAATAAATCCACTGCCAGTTTACTAATACATGCCTTTACTGATTACTATCCACATTTTTAGTATGGAATCATAAAAGCTCACAGAGCCACATCTATGGTGGATTCCTAAAAAAATTCAGCTTCACTCAACTAAAATGGCTAATTAAAGTGTATGCTCTGAGCCATGGCAAGTAAAATTACTTAAGGCTGTGTTTCATTATAAATGTGAATATCTATACTTTATTTGAGTAATATGGAGAGCCAAAAACCCTCAAGCTATTGCTAAAATGGCAGATAATCCACGTGTTGTGAATCACAAAGCAATGTCTGGGTTCCAGCTCAATGACACTATTTCGAACATGATGGAATCCAAGCTGGACAATCTGGTATATCTCCTGTCTAGAATAACGAGAGATGTCACATAAATGAAGATCATAAACTTGCCCAACAAAAGCAATATTATATGTTGTGAACAAATTCTGTCTTTGGAGTCAGTGGTCTCCAGCCAGGTTACTATTACCTTACAGAAGTACATGACAGCCGTAATGGAGCAATGTAGCACAGAACATTTTTGCTGGATAAAACCTAAGACATTGGAAATAGGCAATGCAAGAAAATCCTTATTTAATCTGGCTGATGGACTAGAAAGAGAGAATATACCAAGCTTTTTTGTAGTACCTCTTGCCAGCAGCTGTATGGTAGATAGGGAAGATAACCATCCAGTAAGCCTATAGTCTTATCAAGCCCTGTCTAACAGGAGCATGCTGGCATCATGGGCTATAGACTGGACAGTCAAGCAAGCCATGTTTTTCAGAGGTGAGGGCATAGAATTCTCTTTCAAGCATAAGGGGTTTTTGTTGAGACCTGCTAATTTTATTACAAAACCAGTCAACAAAGAGCCTTTAGTTATCTTACCAAACTAGCTATTAAATGGCAAAATCAGATCTGTATTTTTTGTAAGCCATTAACATGACTTAAAATGCCCTTAGAGGAAACCTCATATGAGTCTTTCCTACACAGCATTTTTTTTAATATGCTAGAAAGAGTAAAGGGTGTGGAGTATTTCGAGTTGTTTTATATATATATATATATATATATATATATATATATATATATATATATATATATATATTTTTTTTTTTTTTTTTCTTCAAGACACTAAGCAGAAAATGTCTAATTTTAGAAGAAACAAATCTTCTTACTCATAAAAAATAAGTATAAATTGCCACATCTATAAACGCATTAAACACTGACTTTACTGTCCCATATTTTAAATGATATAAGCCTCCTTAAATCATAAAATAAAAACAGTGATAGCAATGCAACCAGTGAATACTTTATACACACAATCTCATATTTACAACATGTATGCATATGCTTAATCATCAAACACAAAGGGTAATAATTTACATTAAATGCTATACATAGGATGCTTAAAACATAATAACATGCATTCCAGTTCCTCAAATTGCATTGGAAATCTCTTCACAATTATGGTTGCATGCAATCGCATTAGATGCTAATGCATAACACAGCAAAGTGGGGGACAAAGGTACAAATGGAATAAAGCTTTAGCATCAAATGGCATTACTTTAAAAAGTGCTTTCTTCTATACAAGCTGGACTCTGTTTCTCATAGGAAATCATTGTCGGTGAAGATTCTTAGTGCGCTCTACAATGACTCACTTATTATGGGAGATTTCTCCCTTTTTTGAGTTGGTGTGACCATGGAAGGGATATATTTCAGTTCAGGGACTGAAGGGCTTGTCACCTACATGGGGGGGGGGGGTGCAGGGGGGTTTGGCCCCTGCAAAAAATATCAAATTTTTTTTTCACCCTTTTGAATTGTGAGCATTTTTTTCATCCTTTTCACACATTGACTTTCAGGTAGTTGGAGTTTCTTGGTAGAGCATTCATAAAGCAGGCATTCTTTTTTTCTTTATATAGCACACTTGTATACTAACAATATATCTTGCTCATGTGTAGGGAATATGGATTTACCTATATGATTGGATGGGAGAAAGGAAATTCACCCTGGGGTTCACATCAGTTACCCTGCTAGACAGGGGTCCAGGGAAGTAAATAGTGTGGGGAGAAATAGCCAGGGAATTGTTATGGCTAGGCTTGTATAGGTCCTAGGGCTGATAGCCTAGTACCAACCTATGAAACAACCTATGAACCTATGAACCCACAGCTGGCTTTATCTGGTGGTCACACTTTATGCAATATTCTACTTCACTACCTCTGGTATCCACTCCTCTACCTAAACATTGGCACTAATATTCTTGTTAGTGTGTCTGCCATCACAAATAACCAGCTCCCCCACAGATGACTGAGGTGAGATTCCTTGAATAGCAAGAGCTCAAAGGGAAAGAGATGAGGAACATAACTACTATCACTGCATTCTATCCTATCAATGTCTATACATTGTCCTTCTTTTCAACAACTATTATCTTTTTGTTTTTACTCCCGTATGTAGTAAATTTTAAACCACTGCTATTAGTGCAACCCTTAATGTTCATAATTTTTTTTCTTTTTAATATATTTCATACTTGCACTGTTATTTTTAATAGTTTTTCTCCTTTGTCTTTATCTTTGCTTATGCTTGCTGGGTCTCTTTCCACTTTGGTCTCCACTGAAAACGGGTTGCTTACTATCAACGCAATGCAAATAGCTAATAACTTTTTTTTACAATTGTTTTGTATTGTGATTGTTATTTGATATTTGTATATTGCCACTTTATCTTTACTTATGTTTGCTGGGGCTTTTCCCCTCGGGTCTCCACTGAAAATGGGTTTGTTTGCATACTAAGTTGGACTAACCTGGTTAACAAATGTGAAATAAATAAATAAATCATTGCAGGTGCAGTTTCTAAGTGTGTGCAAGCAAAGATTCACCATTTTTGTGAGATTTTTCCCTTCTTTGAGTTGGAAAGATGTTGGAGTTGGTATATATAACTTTAGGATAAGCGTGGTGTGGTTTCTCTCTCCAAAATAACTTAGATGTATTTATTTATGTTTTGTTCTTCTGTATTTTCAGCATTATTTTCTACAATTTCAGCCTTTCAGTATTGTGGAGATTAATGTTTTGTAGTAGAATCCAAATGGCCTCCTAGTATACATTGCAATCTTTGTCTACATATATTTATACTTATGTGTGTGTGCTACATACCCTAGTGCTCTAACATGTGATTCACCATTATACTTGAAGGCACATAGCTTGCCCATGATGTGTACTCAGCAATCTTAATTATTTTTCCAGATCTACAATGCAACATATATACCCTGGCATCTGCATTTCCTAGGATGGCACTTTGAGCAACTGCACTGGGCCATTTATTGCACCATATTTTGCATTGATGGAGTACTTCCAGCTATGCAGTTCTGCTCATGAGTTACATGTCTGTCAATACTGTGGCCAGATTATCCACTGTGCTATTTGTGCTATGTAGCAGATAGGACCTCTGTGAACCCATCTTTCCATCTGTGAATCCTTTGCATGTATCAACATTACCTCATGCATCATAGTTCTAAAGTGCATGTATCCAAGTTACATAGGTTCATAGGTAGGTACTAGGCTATCTGCCTGAGGGCATTTATAAGCCTAGCTAGAGTGTGTCAGCTTTCACCGCCCCATTGATTAATTAACTGAGCCTCTGTCAAGAAGTGCCAATGATGTGGTCCCAGGGGTGTATTTTCTGTTACCCATCCACTCGTCAAGGTTTCTCTTGAAGTGTTAGTGAGGGGCTATGCCTAATGTAGTTAGGAATTTTGTTCCAAAGCATGGGGAGTCTGTGTGACAGGAATCTATCCCTCCAGCATGTTCTGTTTATTGTTGTGGCGAGGTTTAGCCCACTACAGCAAGAGGCTCGCAGTGACTTGGATTTCTTTAGGTGGAGCATGTCCATCAGTTCTAAGTTGGACATGGCTTTGTAAGCCAGGGAGAGATCACCTCTGAGTAAGTGATATGCCACTGAGTACAGCTGGAGTTTTTCCAGTCGGGCTGCATGGGACATATGTTTGAGACCAGTAATCCTCTTGGTGAGGTACTTTTGTGGTCTTTCCAGCTGTTGGAAGTGTCTTGTGAGGTACATCCCAAACGGGGCATTGTACTCTATGATGGGTTTGATGAGTGATGAGTAGAGGGGCACTATAACCTCTTTATTTCTAAATGCGAACCCTTTAGTAATTAGATGGGCTACATAGAAGGATTTCCTAACTACATTGGCAATATGATTGTCAAAGGAGAGATTGCTATCTACCTGGGTCCCCAGATCTCTTATTACCTCTTCTGTATTAAGGGGGCTGCCACCTATGTGGTAATTCATGGGTGTTTTGTTTTCCCCAAATGGGATGTCTATGCATTTTTTGGCATTTAGCTTGAGACCATGACTTTGACACCAGGTGTTCATCTCAGTAAGGGCCTTTTGGAGAATGTCTGTGTCAGCCAGTGAGTCAATTATGGCTCCCAGTTTGCAGTCATCGGCAAACTTGGTTAGCCATAGTCCTTCTGTGTTTGCCTATACTTCTGAGAAGTATAGGCTGGACAGTAGGGGTCCCAGGACTGAGCCTTGTGGGACACCACTTGTGGCTGGTTTAGAGTCAGACCTGGAGCCCACTATTCTTACCGTGTGAGTTCTGTCTATAAGCCAGTTGGCAACCCATCTCATGATGTAGGGGTTTATGTTCAGGCTGGTGAGTTTTTCTATAATTCCTGAGTGGGGAATGGTGTCAAAAGCCTTGGAGAGGTCAAGGTAGGATGTGTGAACTACCTTCCCCTCATCTATGGACTTGGTGACTGTGTCAAAGAAGTCAACCAGGTTTAGTAGGCATGATCTGCCCGTAACAAAGCCAAACTGGGTCGGGTCAAGTGTTTGGAGGTTCCCAATGTCTTTGTTAATGAGTTCCATGATGATGTGCTCCATAGCCTTGCAGACCAGGCTAGTCAGGCTTATGAGGTGATAGTTACCAGGGTCAGTTGTGGCCTCTCGTTTGTGGAATGGAATAACCGTTGCTGTGCGCCATTATATGAGCATGTAGCCTGTGGAGAGGCTGAGGCTGAACAGTGTGTTTAGGTGGGGGGTTAGTTCGTTCTGTAGTTCGTGCAAGATGCAGACTGAGACACCATCTGGCCCCATTGACGCTGTGCTTTTGAAAGGGCTGTTTTCACCTGTGCGTCTTTGATTTCTGGGACACTACACTTTTCTGGTATTGTTGTGGGCCCTTTTGGGGGTGAGAGGGGGGTGAAGTTTGCACTGAATCTATCTGCCATGATGTTGGCAATATCAGTGGGTTCAGTATATTTTGTGTTATTTTGCACTAGTTCAGAGCATATCTGCAAGTTGTCACTTAGATTCTTGACATAGCTAAAGAAGGCTTTGTGGTTATCTTTCAAATCCTTGGCTATTTTTCTTTCAAAGTTAGCCTTGGAGGATTTTATGAGGGACCTTAGTTTCTTACTGATACTGATCAGGGATGTCTTTCCTTCTTGGGATTTTCTTTTTTTCTGAACTAGTTTCCTCCTTCTATTGTATAGCCTGTTGATGGCAAGGGTCCACCAGACTGGTTTCCTTCTCTTAGGGGAGTGAGTCTTGGTTTTGCTAGGGATGGCATGATCCATGCATCCTTGTAGGTGCTCATAGAGTGCATTTGTAAAGGCTTCTGCATCTTGGGCAGCGTTATCCTTTAGCGGTGGGAGGGCTGTGAAACTTACCACCTCTGTCTGAAGTAAGGTGAAGTTTGCTTTAGGAAAGTTTTTTACTGTGGTTTCCTTAGTTGGGGGTGGTGGTGGGGTGTGAACATCCAGAGTGATTAGTTTATGGTCTGATCTAACCAGTGATGGGTTGACCTCTGGTGTGGAACACCTGTTGCCCATGTTGGTATTGAACAGGTCCAATATGTTTTCACCTCTGGTAGGGGAGTTTACCAGCTGATCCAGGGCATTTGAGTTGATAAATTCCAGGAAGTTTTCCCAGTTAACAGTAGGGTAATTGAAATCGCCCAATATCAGGGTGTTTGGTAGGACCCTCATGTTTTCCAGTGTTTCCAGAAAGGTGGAGTGGTGGTCCTGGGTCATGGAGGGTGATCTGTAGGAGGCCACAATTTGCATTGCAGATTTGCCTGATGTTAGTTGCACATGGATGATCTCGGAGGTATCATGCTGCACCACTAACCTGGAGGTGTAGGTATACTTGATGAATATGGCTACACCCCCTCCTTTTGTGTTTTGGTCCATGTTCTGTGGTTGAAAAGTGTGGTATGAGTTGTAGCCTGGTAGTGCTGGGGTGCTCTGTGGAGCCTTGAACCAGGTTTCAGTTACTGCACAGATATTGACGTTCTCCGTACTGAGGAGTGCTTCGAGCGCATGCATTTTGAGATTTAAACACCTGGCGTTGAGTAGCATAACCCTCATTTTTTATTTGTGCTGTTTACGGAGGTGGGTTTCACTTTAGAGCCTTGCCTAAAAAAGGCACTATGGGGGCAACAAGAGCCTTGGCCAGTATTTGAAAGCCTAGGGGTGACAGGTGCAAGACGTCCCCTGTGAAGCAATGAGGCCTGTTGAGCATGTCGTCCCAGGCTGACAGACACTGGATCCCCTTTGAATGACACCAGAAGCTTAGCCAATTGTTGAAATTGATAATTTTTTCTTTATACTGCGGTATCATTCTTGGTGAGGGCAGGATGCTACTCAGGATCAGGTTCATACCTGCCTGGGCTACGTGATCAGAGAGCTCTTCCGTGTCTCTTTTCATGTAGTCCAGGGAGGTACGACTCAGGTCATTCACACCAACATGAACAATGACAGAGTCATTTCTGTACTTGTTCTGGAGTGACCTGAATGCTTGTCTTATGTGGCGGATTCTGGCTCCCGACAGGCAGCTAACAGTAACTGCCCAGCCTAGTGAGTGGGATGTCAGTGTGCCTGACTATAGAGTCACCTATTACTAGTGTGTTAGGTATGTTATTTCGCCTTAAGGGCTGTGATTGTGCAGCACACTGATTTTGTGTTTTATGTGTTGTCTGGTTTGTGACGGGAGGTGCAGGTTTTTTGGGTGTCTACTTTGGTGGTCTGTGATGCTTTTGCAGGTTTTTATTTAGAGCCTCTGAGTATGATTTTGTGTATTTATGTGTATTTTTTGCCAGTGCTGGTTTAATATGTCTATGTGAGGCTGGATGTGTGGTGCAAGTGTTAACTGCTTGTTCCAGACTTGGGTGGAGAGAGCTTAGCCTCCAATTTAGCTATATAATTGCATCTCTCGCATACGTTAATGTTTTGTGGTAGGAGGAAAGGGTTGTCTATGTACATGAGGCAGTTGTAACAGTGCCTCAGGATACCCAGGTTCACCAGCTGGACTAGAGAGTATACCTGAAATTGCCCTTTGGTCATGTCTGAATAGTAGGGTGAGCTGCTTAGTTGCTTGGTTGGTGAGGGGTGAATAATGAGCCTTGCCCTGATGGGCAATCAAGTGTTGGGGTATATCAGTGTTTGCTATTAGGTGTGAGCAAGTTCTGGACTATAGGATGATTTTTATGTGCTTAGGTTGAGAGTTAGACTACTTTCAAGGGAAAAACTGAAGAGGAGACTTGGTGGAGCCGGGATAAATTTAGCCCTAGCTAACCAGCACTGCCTGGATGTGTAAAACCATGCAAACATGGTTTTTACAGCAGGGAAATGAAAGAGATAGAAATTAGCCCAAAATGGCCCACACACTACTAACTTCTGGTCTGGAACCACTCCTCCAGTGACAAATGGCTGCTCAAAGCTCCCTCTCTCACAGGTGAACAGAGAAACCTCCCTCTATCCAAGTAAGATATGGGCAACTCAGAAAATTGTAACAGCCCTGAATTTAGCACTAGCCTAAAAACTGGACTATACTAGCTTAGAAAGGTGGGAAACAAGGAACATTTTTTTTGTTTTTTTTTTTTGAAAGATTAGGCAACAACAGTAAAAATACACTTAAAACAGCTTTAAATGACTACAAGCAATCAGAAAAGGCTTTTAAACAAATTACCCAATTAACCAGTAAAAAAAATCTCAAAACTGAGCCCTGTTCCTGTAGTCTTCAATCAGGCAAGTTCTAACTGCACACTCCTGCCACTGGGGTGCAGGGTAACCTTCTCCCAAAAGAAAGCCTGGATTAGTGCTCAAGTTATGCAAACAAAGCTAGATTCAGCAGGCCTAGATCTAGTCTATGCTACAGCAAACAAGGTGCACCAATTTCAGTAAGGAACAGTTCAAATATGCAGGCACTATAAGCCTTTAACCAGAAATTCCCAGCTCAGAAGGGCGGAGACCAGCCTCTCTTCCCACAAGAGTGCAGACCACGAACCTTCTTAATGTATAATAACTGGCCTGAAGCCCAAGTGCTTAAACCAGAACTAATACACTTTTAGAATAACATACACTGAACCCTCAATCAGCAGTTCCCAACTTAGAAGGATGCAAGCTGCCTGTCCTGCCACAACAGTGCAGACCACAAACCTTCTTAATGTAAAACAACTGGTCTGAAGCCCAAGTGCTTAAACCAAAAGGCTTAGACTGATAGCTACACTTTAATCAGGTTACTACCAAGCAGTAATAAATACAATTGAATCATTTAAGAAGGCCTGGATTAGTGCTCAAGTTATGCAAACAAAGCTAGATTCAGCAGGCCTGGATCTAATCTATGCTACAGCAAACAAAGCACACCAATTTCAGTCAGAAACAATTCAAATATGCAGGGACTATTAGCCTTTAACCAGAAATTCCCAGCTCAGAAGGGCAGAGTCTAGCCTCTCCTCCCACAAGAGTGCAGGCCACGAACCTTCTTAATGTAAAATAACTGGCCTGAAGCCCAAGGGCTTAAACCAGAACTAATACACTTTTAGAATAACAGATACTGAGCCTTCAATCAGCAGTTCCCAACTTGGAAGGATGTAAAACAACTGGTCTGAAGCCCAAGTGTTTAAACCAAAAGGCTTAGAATGATAGCTACACCAAGCAGTAATAAATACAATTGAGTACTTTTAAGACGACGCAAAAGCAAAATAAAGTAGGAAGAAACACAAGTACAGTAAAAGCAGATGAAAAAAGTGCAAGTTTTTTTTTTTTTTTTTTGAGTGAGCAAATGAGTTGGGCCCAGAAGGAGTATCCAAATACAAATTTACAAGAGGGGCGGGCAGTTTCAAAGCCACCAGGGATGGTGGGTGGGGAACTAACTGAAAAAACAGAGCCACAACTTCCAGGTAGATAGTATTCAATGCAACACAAATACATCAATTTAAATGCTGTATTATTTGAAAAAAGTGCAGATAAAGGTTTACTTAAATTCATTTATATGTCCAGTTGATTTTATTTCATGTAGGTCTTAGCAGGCCAAAGCTCAGAGTTTAAGCAGAAAATAACTCAAAATGTACCACTTATTTAAGGCAGGAAACGAATAACAATGAAGTAAACTACTCCCACTTATCACTGGCTAGTCAAGAATTCTAACAAGCACTAACTGAAAAAACAGAGCAACAACTTCCAGCTAGATAGTATTCAATGCAACACAAATACATCAATTTAAATGCTGTATTATTTGAAAAAAGTGCAGATAAAGGTTTACTTAAATTCACGTATATGTCCAGCTGATTTGATCTCATGTAGGTCTTAGCAGGCCAAAGCTCAGAGTTTAAGTAGAAAATAATTCAAAATGTACCACTTATATAAGGCAGGAACCGAATAACAATGAAGTAAACTACCCCCACTTATCACTGGCTATTCAAGAATTCTAACAAGCACTAACTGAAAAAACAGGGCCACAACTTCCAGCTAGATAGTATTCAATGCAACACACATAAATCAATTTAAATGCTGTATTATTTGAAAAAAGTGCAAATAAAGATTTACTTAAATTCACTTATACGTCCAGTTGATTTGATTTCATGTAGGTCTTAGCAGGCCAAAGTTCAGAGTTTAAGCAGAAAATAATTCAAAATGTACCACTTATTTAAGGCAGGAAATGAATAACAATGAAGTAAACTACACCCACTCATCACTGGCTAGTCAAGAATTCTAACAAGCACTAACTGAAAAAACAGAGCCAAAACTTCCAGCTAGATAGTATTCAATGCAACACAAATAAATCAATTTAAATGCTGTATTATCTGAAAAAAGTGCAGATAAAGATTTACTTAAATTCACGTATACGTCCAGCTGATTTGATCTCTTGTAAGTCTTAGCAGGCCAAAGCTCAGAGTTTAAGTAGAAAATAATTCAAAATGTACTACTTATATAAGGCAGGAACTGAATAACAATGAAGTAAACTACCCCCACTTATCACTGGCTATTCAAGAATTCTAACAAGCACTAACTGAAAAAACAGAGCCACAACCTCCAGCTAGATAGTATTCAATGCAACACAAATAAATCAATTTAAATGCTGTATTATTTGAAAAAAGTGCAGATAAAGATTTACTTAAATTCACTTATACGTCCAGTTGATTTGATTTCATGTAGGTCTTAGCAGGCCAAAGCTCAGAGTTTAAGCAGAAAATAAATTAAAATGTACCACTTATATAAGGCAGGAACTGAATAACAATGAAGTAAACTACCCCCACTTACCATTTGGCTATTCAAGAATTCTAACAAGTACTAACTGAAAAAAACAGAGCCACAACTTCCAGTTAGATAGTATTCAATGCAACACAAATAAATCAATTTAAATGCTGTATTATTTGAAAAAAGTGCAGATAAAGATTTATTTAAATTCACTTATACGTCCAATTGATTTCATTGCTTGTAGGTCTTAGCAGGCCAAAGCTCAGAGTTTTGCAGGTTAGTTGTACATTCTTGGAACCAAAGCAACAGATGAAGTAACATGTTTCTAAATATCATCTTGTCTTACAGATTTGAACAAATGCAATCTAGACTATGTAATAACAACAAAACAGTACCAATGGATCACTTCTTAATCCAGCATGCTCTATAACTTTGGATCAATTTAACATTAATGAAAATGATGTGTATCTCTGTGGTCTTTAAAATATGATGGATACTTTATGCAAGTAAATTTTTTTTCAAGAATACAGTCTCTTTAATGGACTATAAACATCTGTTTGATTAACTAGGTGATACCTAGGAAAACTGTGGCTGTACGTGTTTTTGTGTGTGTGTAGAAGTTAATTATGTAAATATAAAAAAACATTGACTGTGTAAGGGCTGCTTTGAAAAAAAAAGCTACAGCATGTATTTTTTTTGTGTGTTTCTTGAAGACAAAATGAGTTTCTATGTCTTATTTTATCTCTGTTTTATGTTTATTTATTCTGTGATTTTCAACAGCTTTAATTTTGAAAAGAAAAGCATACCAAACCTTGGAGAAGTTACACTATGGACATGCTGTTGAATCATGTTTCTCTAATAGTTAGATGTTTTTCATAAAGGATTGTCTAAATATGAAGTGTGCTCATGTAAGCACAGTGTATATAATATGAATGATATGACTGAATTATTAATGCAGAGTTTGTTGAGCTAAAGTGAGAAGCTAAATATGTCATTCATTTTAGAAGCTATGGTGTCATTGATCTAATGAATTATCCATATTTCTGCAAAACATCAACTAATGGGGAAATGTTATGGATTATTCACTTTTGTTTTAATTAAATTTGCTCTGTTTGTACAACCATACACCAGAATGGATAGTTCTATCTTCCACTCTTTGTGTCATCAAATGCCCAATACACTAATCGAACTCTGTTAATTTGGACCATAGCCAGGGCTTGTTTCCCTTCTGTCAGTAGTGCAAATTATTGTTATTACATATTTCAGTCTGAATATGTGTTCTGACTTGGTATTCATACTCCTGTAACAAAATCTGTAGTTTCTTTCAATACTGTGTTTGTTTCTGCTTGTTACTCTAACAGAATTTCAAACATGCATTTCATATATTTTTTTGAAAAGAGACATATTTGTTTTTTTCAGTAGGTTCTTATATTTTGGTTCATGTTCCATTTTGGACAGCCTAGGGCATTACATATTTTAGTTAAAAAAAAGCTTCCTATTGCTTTTAAACTAAATAATTATTCACTTGCTTAAGAACTTATAATGGCTTTCTTGTCTAAAAAACAAAGATATATGTACAGCACAAGCTATTATTGCTCACCATCATTTAAAAAAAACACCAATGAAATATATGCTGAGAGTTTTATAATAGCTGCTACACATACTGTAAATTGATATTCAAATTAAAATATGCAATGGAGACGACCTATGCTGGTGTCATAGGGATACGTGCCCTAATAATGGCCCAGTTGATGTGAGTTTGACTAGATTATGGTTCCTTGATGGCACAAGGAGGAAAGCATAGGCAGTGAACTATGACATTGTCCCTTCTACATGTACCCAAAGAGGAAGTTCAAGGTGAAATAAATATTCTCTTGGCAACCTTTCAGCTCAAAAAGCTGCCATATTATGGTAGGTGTCATGTCTGTGTGAGTGTTAAGTCCAAGGGAAAAGGAACTGTAGGTCTGTGCAGTAATCGAGGTAGCCCGTTTCCTTATTCAAGGGGTGGTATTTGGATAAATACTACAAAAAATGCTGTAAATGCCAGAATGCTGGCATATCTTTATATGCTTCATAACTGCCAGGATTATTATGCCCTCCCCCTGCCTCCCTGATGGATTTGTCTGCATCAAGGATCAGAAAGACAATGAATCAGAAAATGATAGGTCCTTATAACTAAGAAGAGAATGGACTGAATACAAAGAAGAATGGGGAGTTCTCTTGATGGTCTGCATGCTTTTAAGGAAAAATCATATAGAAACAAATGCACTGCCAATACGGCAAGTGTTTACAGAACCATTTTTTTTTGTGAGGAGCTAAAAGTCAGGTTACATTAATCAAACACAAGTTTTAAGTCTGATACTGCTGCCTACAATATGTGATGGTTTGCCATTTCTCTCCTGGTAAGGAAACAGATGAATAAATGACACTGCCTCGATCTTTCTGCATTTACCAGTGATTTTCTTCTTGCCAAGGACTACTCCCTTGGAGTAACTCTGTTAATTTCTGACATGCCTTGTGTCGTAAATCTGAAATGAGGAATAGAACGCCTTTGGCAGTACTAGTAAAGTCCACAGTACCTTACCAGACTTGGAAAAAATGAAGTGATTTTGGTGCTGTTCTCTCTCTGATTCTTCTGAAGTATATTCAATTTGAAATACCAGACTAACTGATTTTACTCCAAACTGGCAAAATGTGCAGGTGATAAATGTTTTAAATATATTCCACAATTAGAACAGTGATTCCTCTTATTCAACTACTTACATTTTAACTTTTAATATAGTTGAGATAAACAGTATCTTTTTTTTTCATTTGGGTGAAGTCGACATTTACATAATTTGTATGATGTACTTTTCTCTGCAGCAGTAATTATTTGCCATTATGCCCTTTATCTAGATAAGTGACCTGGGTTATTTAATTAAAGTTCACTAAATCACAATTCCATAGCAGTTAAAATGGCAAGACTAACATTCCAAAGATTGAGAAGGAACTGCTTCTATGTGAGCTGAATGATGATCTTTGTTATGTTCCAGTAAATCAAGCAATTCTAAGAAGCTGAAGTAATACCTCAACTTTGACTTTTATTGTTAAAAAAATATGCTCTCATCCAGTCAAATGGAAAAAAGCCAGTAACAAGTTTGAAATCCTATCAATCACTATTAACAAGCATTTTGCTATCCAATCAAAATTAATTAAGCAGATATTTTAGATTAAGATTATAATACTGAAGTATAAAATCTTATCCATCAGTGATGGCCAGCAAGGGTGCTGCTGTTTTATAAAGCAAAGTAAGTCAATCTAGGGGACAGGAGTTACACTATACAAGTTTAAAATCACACAAATCAGCCATTACTAACATTAAATATGTTGTCTAGTCAAATTAAAGAATGTCAAAAAGGGAGATGGAAATTATTTTTTCAGATACAGTATGGGCAGAAGAATATAAAAGATTATCTCCACATCTGTAAATATATAGACAATAAAAGGAACATGTGGCCATAGCAAAAAGCTCCATCATAGTAAATAATTCATGAACATATTTTTTGTACTATGTGGTTACATCAAGCAATAATTAAGGATATGCTTTGATTCTTGCTTACAAATCATGTGGACGACATTCTGATACTGGTTTATTCTGTGTGCCTTAAAGTTATTGGTGAATCATAGCAATTTTTCCTTGCTGAAATTTTTAGTGTCAGGACTGCTAATTCCTTGTCTTTGATATCTCTGACATCATTTTCTAGACATTGGTCCAATGCAAAATAAAGAACAGGGCCAATTTATACAACACACTACAATCATGGCATGGCACTTTTAATCCCTGGAAGCATGGTGAGGCCACGTTTCCATCTGTCCATATACCGACTGTCAGAGTGACCCCAGAGATATGAGCAAAGTGTCCAGGACACAGGTTAAACTTCTGAAATTCCTGCTTGAATTCTTAGGGAAAATAACAAGGCTGTACCTGTCAGATTGACAGTCAAAAATAGTTCCTGTATCAGATGTTTTGGTCTGCTTGGATTTATTTATTTGTACAATGGATGTTTTACTGTTCTCAGAAAATTCTAATAATTTCCTGCAAAAGGTGAGTATTTGTTGGCAAAGCAGATGTCTTGTTGAGCATTTGTTTGGCAAGCTAATTTAATGGACAAGTCTGGAAACTGGAAATTAGTTGCACAGATTTTCAGACATAAATCAAACTTTACTTTTAGGGGAAGACATTCATCTATTCAAACACAGATTTCAAGGCAGTAGTTTTAACACTGTGACCATCAGCAGACATTTTTTTTGATACAACTACTTTACCCTCTGAGACCTTGAAGAAGTTTCCTACATAGCACAACACAAAGTGAGCAGCTGAGTTAATAAAAACTGCACTAGTAACCAAAAAACAAACCACTCTACAACTCCAGAATGACAACAAACCAGGAAAAAGAACGTGAGCCAGATGAACAATCCACCAGAATGCTAAAATAATTAGAAATCCACTTCACAACACGTAAATACGATCAACCACTGAAACATTTATTTTAAGCAACAGAACAATCCTGCTTTTCGTCAGCGACACTTCGCCAACTTCATCAGAAGTTAGAATTTAAAATAACGTGCCACTTCCTAGAGTGATTTAAATACAAAAACATGACATCAACACTGAAACTTTGCATAACATGAACATTTAAAATCACCTTATAAATTAACTTTTAACATTGCCCCTATTATACTTTCACTAAAATGTCTTAAAATTTATAAAAATAATATTTTAATTAAAACAAAAAGTTAACTGACCAGCATTTGTCTAAAAAAGCATTTTAAACAAGCATTTTAAACATTATAAACGGCTGACACAGTGCAAATATATGCTCATCCAACCATAATGATACCAAAAACTCTGAAGAAGTACTCGAAAAAATATTCTGAAAAATATATATGTGTATATATATATATATATATATATATATATATATATATATATATATATATATATATATATATATATATATATATATATATATATATATATACATATATATATATATATATATATATATATATATATATATATATATATATCTATATATCCTCCTTACTCGTAGACCATCAACAAGCACTATCTAAAGGCTAACCTTAAGAAATAAAAATCAATCCAAGCTGACCCACTCACTTAAGTACATAACTAATTGATACCATCAAAATTAACTAAAAAATACTAATAATAAATAATATATAATAATTGTAAATTATTATGGGGGATTATGATTCACATTGCCTGGTAATGTCAACCTTTTTAAACTCCTCAATTTCAGCATGCTAGCAATGGACAGCATACTGTTTAAACCTGGAAAATGGTAGGCATCCAATTGTAACTGCCATACCAATTCGTTGAGTTCAAGCAACAAAGATTCAGGGCCCCCCCTATTGTTTGAAACCAACTGGTCGATAACTGTAAAGTTAAATTCATGCTCTGGACATTCGTTAATGTGTTTGGCCAGGGCATTGTCCAATTTTCCCCTCCTGATGGCATACAAGTGTTCATAAAGGCCCTCCTGCAATCACTGGTCCGTTTTCCCTATATAAAAAAATGGGCATGAAGTGCACTTGGCTAAGTACACCACATTGGAACTTTGGCAGTTGAATCTCCCCCTGATGTAAAACTTAAAGTGTCTAATCATAAAGAAGGTACCCGCTTGTATATACCGGCAGTATTTGTACACACTGCATTTGAACATCCCTGATCTAGCATTGAACGGCTGGGTGCTGGTTTCTAAAACCTTCTTAAGATTCAAGCCTCTCCTAAAAACAATTTTAGGTAATTGGCCAAACTGGGAAGAGATCTGGTTATCTGACGCAAGAAAGCTCCAATTCTTTTTAATGATGGACACAATTTCACCCGCATCGACATAATAAAAAGTGATGAAACTACAGGAAGAAAGGCTGTCAACCTGGGCTTTTGGATAAGCCAGGCATAATTCTGAAGTGTTATTACTTAATATAGGGCGATAAAACCCATTTTCTCTCTTCAAACGAACCTTGTTGCATAATTCCACCACCAAGCCACATGGGTAACCCCTATTCAGGAAAAGATCCGGAATGAAAAGACATTCATCCAAAAAAATCACCGTCTTGTGATACCATCCTGGCTGCTCTCACCAACTGGCCCTTCACTATTGATCTCTTCTGGTGAAGTGGATGGTTACTGTTAAAATGCAAATAAGAATTGGAGAATGTGGTTTTTCGGTGGATTTTAGCAAGGTAGCAACCCTGGGGTATATCTGGGGAACCCGAAGATTCATAAATGTATCCAAAACCTCCCTATGTGCCAACTGGTTAGCGCAAGGGGAAGTATCAGGTATGCAGTGGCAAAAGTTGTTGATACAATATTGAAGAAGTATGTATCCAGTGAGGCCCACATATGTAAGGATTCCTGGTCATTTTTGGCTAGGGTGAGTCAAATTCAATTCAGTGTTGAAAGCCTTTTTCTAACCATCGATGTGGTAGATTTATACTCTTCTATTCCACATGATGTGGCAGTGGAATGGATTCAAGCAATAATGATGTCCAAGCAAGCTCCAACTAATGAAATTTTGATGATTAGAGAATTGTTGGATATCGTTTTGACATGTAATTTTTTCTCCTTTAACAACCGATGGTATCACCAATTGGTTGGGGTGCCTATGGGGTCCCCTTGCAGGGCCAGTGTTGCCAATTTGGTGATGGCTTTTTGGGAGAAAGAGTTTGTGTTCTCTAATTCTATAATCCAAGAAAAAGCTCTCTTATATACCCGATTTCTGGACGACATTTTTATCATCTTGAAGGGCAATGATGAATTGGCAGAATCTTTTGTTACAAGCTTTAACAGCACTACTGAATTCCTTACATTTACCTTGAATTCATCTGAAGAGAGGATAGCTTACCTGGATGTGGATTTGTATAAGAATATACCCCAGGGTTGCTACCTAGCTAAAATCCACTGAAAAACCACTTATTTGCATTTTGACAGTAACCATCCACTTCACCAGAGGAGATCAATAGTGAAGGGCCAGTTGGTGAGAACAGCCAGGATGGTATCATGAGACCGTGATTTTTTTGGATGAATGTCTTTTCATTCAGGATATTTTCCTAAATAGGGGTTATCCACGTGACTTGGTGGCGGAATTATGCAACGAGGTTCGTTTGAAGAGAGAAAATGGGTTTTATCTCCCTATATTAAGTAATAACAATTTAGAATTATGCCTGGCTTATCCAAAAGCCCAGGTTGACAGCCTTTTTTCCTGTAGTTTCATCACTTCTTATATTGTCGATGCGGGTGAAATTGTGCCCATCATTAAGAAGAATTGGAGCTTTCTTGTGTCAGATAACCAGATCTCTTCCCAGTTTGGCCAATTACCTAAAGTTGTTTTCAGGAGATGCTTGAATCTTAAGAATATTTTAGAAAGGAGCACCCAGCCGTTCAAAGCTAGATCATGGATATTCAAATGCAGTATGTGCAAATACTGCCTGTATATACAAGCGGGTACCTTCTTTATGATTAGAGACTTTAAGTTTTACATCAGGGGGAGATTCAACTGCCAAAGTTCCCATGTGGTGTACTTAGCCAAGTGCACTTCATGTCCGTTTTTTTATATAGGGAAAACGGACCGGAGATTGCAGGAGCGCCTTTATGAACACTTGTATGCCATCAGGAGGGGAAAATTGGACAATGCCCTGGCCAAACACATTAACAAATGTCCAGAGCATGAATTTAACTTTACAGTTATCGACCAGTTGGTTTCAAACAATAGGGGGGGCCCTGAATCTTTGTTGCTTGAACTCAAGGAATTGGTATGGCAGTTACAGTTGGATGCCTACCGTTTTCCAGGTTTAAACAGTATGTTGTCCATTGCTAGCATGCTGAAATTGAGGAGTTTAAAAAGGTAGACATTACCAGGCAGTCTGAATCATAATCCTCCATAATAATTTACAATTATTATGTATTATTTATTATTAGTATTTTTTAGTTAATTTTGATGGTATCAATTAGTTATGTACTTAAGTGAGTGGGTCAGCTTGGATTGATTTTTATTTCTTAAGGTTAGCCTTTAGATACTGCTTGTTGATGGTCTACGAGTAAGGAGGATCTATATATATATATATATATATATATATATATATATATATATATATATATATATATATATATATATATATATATTTTTTTTTCAGAATATTTTTTCGAGCATTTCTTCACAGTTTTTGGTATCATTATGGTTGGATGAGCATATATTTGCACTGTGATTGATAAAAACAGAGCCAAAAGAACAATTGTTATAAAAGCATAAGCAAGCAGCCCCCTGAAGTCAAGAGGCAATAAATCCAGGCTGAGAATATATCCAAAGATATAAATAAAGTCCACAGAAGATAAATCAGGTACCAGTTTAATAGAAGACACAAGCGCTTTCACATAGCTTCATCAGGTGTAACCATTTCATCTAAAAACACACCTTTATACATGCATTAATTGATCACATGACTGAAACTTTTAAAGAGACAAAACTCATTTTATACTAATATAATATAAACAAATAACTAAATACAAATAACAAATACAAATACAAATAAAAATGTATAAACAGATGAATTATATATATATGTATATATATATATATATATATATATATATATAAATATAAATATGAGTACTACTATTAAAACGTAGCTTAAATAAAACTCAAGTGCCTAAAAAGTACATCTCCTATTTAGTGGTCTGTTGCGTAATATGGGCTTGATAGGAACACATTCATTGAGACCATGTCCTATATGGGCTCTCAGTCTAACTATCCATTTTGCTTCTGTCTCTTCAGTTTTAACTCTCACATCACCCCCCCCCTATTATTCTCATAGATAACAGATAGAACTCTGAAAGTAAATTTATGATGTTCACCCATGGTGCTAATATGTTTTGCCAAAGCACTGATTCTAGACTTCTTTCTAATGTGATATAGGTGCTCTCTCATTCTCTCTCTAAGAGTTCTGTCTGTCTTGCCTATATAGAAGCAATGACATTGTTGGCACTCAGCCAGATAAACAACATGTATGGTCTCACAAGTGGCACTTACCCTGATATCAAATGTTCTTGTTGTGTCAGGGTGATGAAATATTATAGAAGTATCTATGTGTGGGCACTGCGGACAGTGACCACAAGGTCGTGTGCCTTTAAACTCCATAGTAGGTTTCTCTTTTCTTACCCCACATAATCTCCTATACAAGTTCTTTTTGTTCTTGAATGTATACTGGGGTCTAGCACCAATTAAAGAGGAAATTGTGGGTTCAGTAACCAATACCTGCCAGTTTCTATTAATAATGTCTGTATAGTGCTTGATATCTCTAGCATAAGTAAGGCAGAGACTGAGCTTGGGTTCCTTGCTTTTATTATATCTGGGAGCAGCATTGGAAAAATACGGTTTGGCTTCATTAAATCTCATACATCTCACCATTGTCTCATTCTTGTTGATACTATAGGTATGATACCCCCGGTCCTTTAACTCCAAGTTGGTAGTATGCATCATTTGTTTGTACTCAACCGGGTCTACAGTGAGTCTTGATGCTCTAAAAAATTGGTTACGTGCAACATTGTCAAAAACAAATTCTGGGTGCATACTTTGTCTAGAAAGAAGGTTGTTAACCCTGCATTCCTTCCTGTACATTCTGGTACTAAGGTTACCTAATATGTCCTTATAGATATAGACATCGAAAGAAACAATCGTCTACAAATCTTCTATAGAAATGGATGTGCGGTGCATATATACTATATACTATATATATACTATTAAAAATGTAATCTGTCTCCCATGTGACCATAACTATATTGGCGTAGCTGTTTGAACAGGAGCTGCCCATTGCTACTCCATTTTTCTGCCAGTATGGAAAGGCACCTTTGATGGACTGAAGCTCTTTATTGAATACCTTAACAAAACCACTGACTTTTTAAAATTTACTTTTAATTATTCTTATACAGGAATTAATTTCCTGGATGTCTATATCTATAAGGACATATTAGGTAACCTTAGTACCAGAATGTATAGGAAGGAATGCAGGGTTAACGACCTTTTTTCTAGACAAAGTATGCACCCAGAATTTGTTTTTGACAATGTTGCACGTAACCAATTTTTTAGAGCATCAAGACTCACTGTAGACCCAGTTGAGTACGAACAAATGATGCATACTACCAACTTGGAGTTAAAGGACCGGGGGTATCATACCTATAGTATCAACAAGAATGAGACGATGGTGAGACGTATGAGATTTAATGAAGCCAAACCGTATTTTTCCAATGCTGCTCCCAGATATAATAAAAGCAAGGAACCCAAGCTCAGTCTCTGCCTTACTTATGCTAGAGATATCAAGCACTATACAGACATTATTAATAGAAACTGGCAGGTATTGGTTACTGAACCCACAATTTCCTCTTTAATTGGTGCTAGACCCCAGTATACATTCAAGAACAAAAAGAACTTGTATAGGAGATTATGTGGGGTAAGAACAGAGAAACCTACTATGGAGTTTAAAGGCACACGACCTTGTGGTCACTGTCCGCAGTGCCCACACATAGATACTTCTATAATATTTCATCACCCTGACACAACAAGAACATTTGATATCAGGGTAAGTGCCACTTGTGAGACCATACATGTTGTTTATCTGGCTGAGTGCCAACAATGTCATTGCTTCTATATAGGCAAGACAGACAGAACTCTTAGAGAGAGAATGAGAGAGCACCTATATCACATTAGAAAGAAGTCTAGAATCAATGCTTTGGCAAAACATATTAGCACCATGGGTGAACATCATAAATTTACTTTCAGAGTTCTATCTGTTATCTATGAGAATAATAGGGGGGGTGATGTGAGAGTTAAAACTGAAGAGACAGAAGCAAAATGGATAGTTAGACTGAGAGCCCATATAGGACATGGTCTCAATGAATGTGTTCCTATCAAGCCCATATTACGCAACAGACCACTAAATAGGAGATGTACTTCTTAGGCACTTGAGTTTTATTTAAGCTACGTTTTAATAGTAGTACTCATATTTATATTTATATATATATATATATATATATATATATATATATATATATATATATATATATAATTCATCTGTTTATACATTTTTATTTGTATTTGTTATTTGTATTTAGTTATTTGTTTATATTATATTAGTATAAAATGAGTTTTGTCTCTTTAAAAGTTTCAGTCATGTGATCAATTAATGCATGTATAAAGGTGTGTTTTTAGATGAAATGGTTACACCTGATGAAGCTATGTGAAAGCGCTTGTGTCTTCTATTAAACTGGTACCTGATTTATCTTCTGTGGACTTTATTTATATCTTTGGATATATTCTCAGCCTGGCTTTATTGCCTCTTGACTTCAGGGGGCTGCTTGCTTATGCTTTTATAATATATTTGCACTGTGTCAGCCGTTTATAATGTTTAAAATGCTTGTTTAAAATGCTTTTTTAGACAAATGCTGGTCAGTTAACTTTTTGTTTTAATTAAAATATTATTTTTATAATTTTTAAGACATTTTAGTGAAAGTATAATAGGGGCAATGTTAAAAGTTAATTTATAAGGTGATTTTAAATGTTCATGTTATGCAAAGTTTCAGTGTTGACATCATGTTATTGTATTTAAATCACTCTAGGAAGTGGCGCATTATTTTAAATTCTAACTTCTGATGAAGTTGGCGAAGTGTCGCTGATGAAAAGCAGGATCGTTCTGTTGCTTAAAATAAATTTTTCAGTGGTTGATCGTATTTACGTATTGTGAAGTGGATTCCTAATTATTTTAGCATTCTGGTGGATCGTTCATCTGGCTCACATTCTTTTTCCTGGTTAGTAACCAAAAAACAGCCAGGCAACACCAGCAGTAGTCCAATGAAGGTCTATCCCTCAGCTGTATACCAGGAAACACACAGCTCCCAACAATACAAATTGAATTGAAAGGTTTTTATTCACAGAGGTTATATAATGAGAAAGAAATTGATTCCTGTATTACTAATGCTTGGAGAGACAGGGCAGATAAGTGTAGAGCTTATTTTTCAGAAAGGGTTTATAAGGGGAAGGATTTCGATATTTGAACATCATATGGGTGACACCAAATGGTCGAATATTGAAAACCGTGCAAGTGTGAACGGAGATCGCCATAGGGAATTCTTCCTTTTACTTCAATGTAGTATGATCTTGGAGTTGGTATATTTAAATAGCAGGAGGTGTGGGTGTGCAGGGGGGTTTGCCCCCCCTGCTCAGAGTGATCAGGTAGGTTTTTGTTTAATTTTTACATTTTTTATTTTTGTTTCGAAGTTTCACAACTTTGCTCATATGGTGTTGCCCATATGGTGTTCGAAGTTGTAAAACTATGTTCTTATAATATAAACCCTTTCAGAAATGGTGGTATCAGATGTACAAGATACTATAAATGACAGAGGTGGCACTTTTAGACTGTCTTTGCAATATTCAAGTGATATTAACCAATTTTGTGACATTATGAAGAACAACTGGAATGTTTTAACTACGGTGGAAGAATTAAGAGGAGTGATAGATGATGTACCTCAATTTTCCTTTAAGAACAATAAGTCCCTTAAGAAACACTTATGCTATAAATCACATTGTTATAGGCGAGAGCTACAAACATCTAGGTTAGGCACTTATATGTGGAGAACCTGTACAGCTTGCAAGTACATTCTTACAGGCCCAGTCTATGTACATCCTTATGCTAAGTACAAAATAGACCTGGATTTTTATGCAGACTCCAAGACCATGAATATTGTCTATTTTAGTACTTGTCAAGTGTGTCATGCTTTTTACATAGGTAAAACAAACAGATCCCTTAAAGAAAGACTCCTTGGGCATTACAGGGACATCAAGCATAAAAAAGAGACCAATGCTTTGGCACAACATGTCTTGCATATGGAGCTGAATACATTTTTAAATTTCTGGTTCTTGAGATCTTACATGTAGGCATGAGAGGGGGAAATATTAAAAATTGTACAGAGTTAGCTGACCCGAAATAGATTTTATTGTTTAATGCAGATAAAGCACCTGGTCTGAATGGCGTGCTATCGCTTAAACCATTGTATAAAGTAAGTCCACTAAAACACTGATATGTTGTTAATGCTCTATAACAAATTGCCTCTATAAACATAGTTTGTTTTATATTGTATTTGTTTGATTGTATTTATTTTATTTTTATATGCTTTTAAATCTTAAGTGCTTTTTGCTAATAATTTAATGTCTAGCAGCTGATTGGCTGTTTTTGGATTTAAATTGTTTCTGTTTTTTAGAATCATTAGTCTGATGAAGCGATGCTGACATCGCGAAAGAACTTACTTTTTTAGCTCTTTTTTGTTGTTTCCAATAAATAGTTTTGCCTTGCTGTGGTGGTTCGGTACTTTTTAATATTTTGAAGTTTCCTACATAGTTTGTGCCCCAGTGTCTAAGGTATATAGAAGTCATTCTGAAGCTGTAAGTTGAAATCTTCAAAAATAAACCTTGGTAAGTCATTTCCGGTTACTCCTCATTAAACATTTCAATTTTAAAGGTCTGTCTATACACCGCCCTAGTCCCACAGTCATCTGAGCAAGCTCAGCACCAAGTGATGGTCCCTTTAGTTGAATTTATAGAACATACACCAAGGGGTCACCAACATAACTTCTAAGTCATCCAGTATCCATAGATGCTATGTGTTTTTTATACGTTTATATGAGCAACTTTTTTGCTTAAACATGGTATTTGTTATGCTGAATCCATGCTGAGCACAGCATTTTTAAACCACTTCAGTTCTTGGTTTTTGATCTGTCAGTCCTTTCTTTCTCCTGTGAGTGCCTCCACCATTATCCATACGAGTGCTAAGATTCTCTATAAGTGTGCAGAATAATTAGGTGTTACTCAGTAGCACTGAAGAAGTGCTGACTAAGAAGACCAAATTCCTGAAGAGATGCAAGAAGAGCACAGTTTTCCTTTTCACAATTCAAAGCTGCATTGAAGCAGCCATCTTTTCCACTGCCCTAATCATCAACTCTATTACAGGCTCAAAATGTTTGGCTGTAGAACTGCTGTTGTTCTTAGATGAAAATTAAGAAAGTCTAGCTTGTATATTTGTGTTTCTGTCATAGCTCCAGCTCCTTCCTTAACAATGAGGTGACATTTTCAAGTCCCCAAAGTCAGATTCCACAGTTATAGTCCAGTCCATCTTAATTCATTCTACTTATGCCTACTTGTTAGACATTGCACTTGACACCTGACAATACACTATTAACTTTGTGAATAGTAAGCCATATGAGAACCACAGGCAACCTTTTTTGTGTTGGGAGGGGGGTGCTGTGACTAGAGGGGTCATGGAAGACACAAGACCACCAGATACTTACCAACAAACTTTGATCCAAAGGTCTGGCTCCACAAGTAGGTCTGGTCATTTCTGTTCTAAGAAAGGTTTTCTTATTATTAAAATGAATGATCGCTTGGGGACATCATATCTGTGATTGCAATTCACTTCTCATTCTTCTCAGACCAACATACTAAGGGTATCCATCCAAAGGACATAACACTTCATACAGAATTTAGCTGAGTTAGCTAAAGTCAAAACCTTTAACTGACATTCCTCTGGTTGCACACTGCAGGTATACTAATTCCAAGGTTATACAGATCTAGGGGTGATGAAATGTTCCCCTTAACCCCAATACTGAGTGATCTCAGAGTTAGTGTTTATGGTAGCATGAGTGTAATAGGATGTTTTGTTTTGGTTTATTGCTAGAACTGATACTTTGATCTGACAACTTTGTGAAACTGTTCATGCATACTATAATATCTTGTGGTTTAACTACTAGCCATTAATCTTCTCAAGATGACATAAACTCTTCCACCAGAAAAAGGTTACAATCTCAAGAAAGGCAAGTAATATTTAAATTCTTGTGCACATGTTTTATGAACTTCGGAAATCCTTATATATACAAGCAGGCAATGCCCATTTGTTAACGTACTTTATCTGAGTTCATCAAGAATGCAGGTGTTTAAGACTTGGGTAACATTTTTTGGCTCCCATAGGGGAAAAATGTGTTGAAAATGAGCTATAATATATCTTTTAATCATAATCTCTACCTGCCCTTCTAAGATCCAGAGTTGTTTTCTTCTGCAGAAGAAAAAAATATCTATCTAACTGTTGTGAACTTAATTCAGATTTTTGTCAGGTTTTCGACATATGCAATTCAATTTCATTACTTTATTCACTTCTTATCATGCATTTAAGCAACTAAAAATTATGCATATATTCATAACAGTGTGAAGAAAGTTATGAAAACAGGCCAATGTGAGGTTTTCTCAAGCTCCATTTCATTGTCTTAGAATGGCAGTGAAACTGCCAAAGGCTATAGCTGAAATCCATGGCATTAATAAAATTCAATCTGCTGAGTAGTGTATCCATTGGCAACAGCATTTATTAAGATACTTACTAATATAAGTAACAGAACTCCACTGACTGTCAACATAAAGGATATTAACAAGTTAATACAAACTTGGCTCGATACAAGCACAGCACCACTGACAATTATTTTAAATTTTATGTATATTTCACATGTAACAAATATAAAGGCATGACGGTACAATATGCATAAAGATTAATATGTTATGGGAAAATTGCTATAGAGGTGACACATAGAAAATATGGGGAGTTATAAGTGATGAGCAGACAACAAAAATAGACATCGAAAAGGTTGTCATCAGTAATAATAAAAAAGAAAAAAGATGAAGAAAAATTGCAAAGCATGATGTCAGATGCAAGATTATCTGCCTCAACAGAGCTCTTGTTTCTCCAGCACTGCCTTACAACCTACATTTAAAAGGTTTATCTGCCCACATAAAATAAAATACTAATGCTATTCAAGTTATGATTGTGATCTACAGATTATACTTACCTAGCATTTTTTTAATATTGAAACCATTCATAATGTTTATTACTTTCTGCTGTGACATTTTCCATGTTTCTTTTTATTACTGATTTGTTCTGCAGAAGTTACTGCTGTTAGAGGATGTAGCGACTTTCATTTTAACACAAACACTTAGTGACATTTTTGCAGGAATATTAGAATATTTAATTTTCCCTTATTAAGAAATCTCAAGGAATGAGAACCTGTGCATGCACATCTTGCTGAGACTGTCTGGGAGCCCTTGTCCTTTGAGAAAAACAGTAGCCATAGAAACACTAACAATAGTTAAAAATCTACAGTATTATCTTTACCTATGACATGATAAGGCTATCATTTTCATCTAACCCACATTCAGCTTGCTTGTCTTCCTCTCTTCTGTTTCTAGCAAAACCTTAAATTCTTCTACCATTGCCGAATTTAACAAGGTTTTATGTGAGGCTGTTCTAAGTATCTTCAGACATCTCAGAAAAGTGTATACTTCTATAAATCCTACCATTCCATTTGTCATACCTCTATTCTCAAACTGTACATTCTTTTTCACTTGTGTCATCTTATTCAGAAATGATCACCTCCTTGAATACTACTGACCAAATGGAAATAGATGAATGCCTACTGCATTTATCATTTTTTCCAAGTATGCATACACCTTTCATCATTTTCATAAACCTTTTTTGAGCACCATTGATTCTTTCTGTGTGCTTGTGTACATGGGTTCTACAGAACTACGCCCAACAGAGCTAGGGTACACAAATTGTTAGCACAGGGGAATGATAGCTGCCGTTTTGATGTTAACACTGGTCTCTGTCCACGCCCTGATTACAATTTGTTTTTAATACATTATTACAATTAATTTCCTCATGTTACATCCTTGAACATAAACGGCCAAATGAAGTTTAGTGTAATTTGTCCCTGGATTTTACCTTGTAATATGCATTAAGTGACAGTCTGGGCTTAAATAAAATTAACAGTGCTAATGCTCTCATCAAAATCCTCAAAAATCACATCAAATCTTCAGCACATTTACTACCTTAAGTAGTCTGATAGTGCCAGAAAGAAAACAAATGTAGTTGTTGCATAATATTTATTACCATTTTTCATATGCATGTGTGAACATAATCATCTGAGTGGTATCCAAGTGGTTTACACACAATAAATATATTGCAAGCTGCTAAAGATGTCTTGCACAAACACATGAAAGCACACACACACACACACACACACACACACACACACACACACACACACACACACACACACACACACACACACACACACACACACACCTCAAACTAAGGACTGAGGACCATTTTATTTATGTATTTATTTATTTGCATTTGTTAATTGGGCCAGATAGTCCAAGGACTCTTTCAGACAAAATCTGGGTACCAAAGCACAAAACAATTTTCACACACACACACACAAACACACACACATGCACACACACAAACACACACACACACATATATATATATATATATATGTGTGTGTGTGTGTGTGTGTGTGTGTGTGTGTGTATATACATATATATGTATATGAAATACAACACACACAAAATATGTTGAAGTACCAAGCCACAAACATATGCAGTACAAAGAAATTCAGCAACTTATATGAAACCTATACTTGGGTAGCCACAGTGGTGCAGCAGTTAGCGTTATCACCTCACAGCAAGAGGTTCTCCGGTTTGATCCTCGCCTGGGGTGCCCTCTGTGCCCTAACAGGGAAAAGCCAAAGATGAAGAATATGAAACCTATACTTACACTGGCAAAAACACTGATATGATAGATGAGATAAACCAACTAAGTCCAATAGAAAGAGGACTTATAAGGTAAAAATTATGCTATATGCAATGTTTTGCATCTTGTGGTGGAACTTGTTCCTATTACAATTGGACAAATAGAAGAGCACCATTGTTTGTGTAAAATTACATATAGCATATTAACTTGAATAAATATTTATAAATGGTAGATTTAAGATACTCCTGGAGTGTGCCATGGCTAAACAGACAGTATTAAAATCACCACAGGGTATTAGCAGTAAACAGAGACAGGCTTTGTAAGACAGTACATTTATATAAGTAAACTTACCATAGCAGTAGATTTTATTTATTTATTTATTTATTTGCTTTTGTTTAACCAGGATGGTCCATTGGGCCAAGTGAACCCATTTTCAATGGAGTCCTGGGGAGAAAAGCTCCGACAAAGAATACATGTTACAGAGATAAACATTACATAGCATACAAGGCATAACAAGGTATAGTTTACAATCAGTAAAACTGTAAACAAAAATAAAATAAAAATTAACAAATTATTATTTTTTTTTTGTTATTGAAGGAAATCAGGATGATAGATGATATTAAGAAATTGATTATGAGTAAAATAGATGAGGTGAGGGTGCTAAGAATACAGGAAGTGGAGAATGCTTATGTGGGGTGGGAGCAGGAGCATTTCCATGTGGATGTAAGGTAGGAGTGAACTGATTTTTTAAAGGTTGGAAGGCTAGTGATGGTGCGAATGGAGGGAGGGAGGGAGAGAGTTTCATAGTCGAGCTAGGGGAAAAAGAGAGGAGGTTATGTCCCGGGGGGCGAAGGGGTCTGTAGACTTCTATTAGGGTCAATAGATCAGTGATGCAGCAGTCTTAAGCAATATGGGATGCCTTGCTGAGGACCAGACCCAATCAGCCATCTCTCCATATCTTTAGGGTCCCTTCCACATGCCTTAGCCACTGGCTTTCATGATGCATACAGAGAAAAGAAGTGATTAGTGTGCAAAATGCTTCAGAGATTTCTTGCCTCAAACGAAATTGGACTATATCCCTACCAGATAGAAACATAAAAATTAAAGACCCTGCATCCAGGAAGCAAATAGCAAAAATACGGAGGGAAAGAATGGCTACTTCATCAGTGATCTGCTTGCTACACAACTGTACTATGTTCAATATTAAATCATGGCTGCAGAAGCCATTTCCAATATAGGATGAATGCAATAGATTTATTGAGTAAGTGGAGGAGTAACCTGGATTAGAATCCAGGATCCCTTAAAGAATAATCCTAGCAAAGTTTGCTATAGACAAAGAGAAGGAATCTAGTGTGTACTGCTTGACAAAGTTGTGCATCAAAGGCTAGGTTGCTGCATCTAGTATATTTCTAGAGTCTGCTCCTTTCCAAAAGCAACAGGAGTAGTCAGGGCTCTAGGAGAGTGGACCCTGACCTTATCTGGAAGTGGCTTGTGGTGAAAATAGTAAAAAAAAAAATAGCCTGGGAAAACTGTTCAGACAGTGGTTGTCCTTTCACTTTACCATCACAAAAGTCAAACAGTCAATCAGAATTCCTGAATGATTTTGTTCTGTTATATGGTACCTGGGCTGCCTGTGGAGATCCAGATTGTGAAGAGTTCTTTTTTCTTTCACTTTTAGGCTCTGTAAAGAAAACATAGAGATGAAAAGCATAGCTTGTTTTAAACTATTCATACTTTTAGATGTGAACAGATTTATTCTTAAAGAATCCTTATCTTTGTGAAATTTGAAGTAAAGACAACTCATCATAAGAGGTAGCAACTCAGATACTCTTCTTACAGAAGTCAGAGCAATAAGTAACACTTTTATTCCAAGATAACTTCAAATCACCCTCATGAGTAGGTTCAGATGGACACAGTGTAAGATTTTCAAAAACAAAATTAAGATCCCAAGCAGGAGACACTGGTCTATGAGCTGTGCAGATATGTAAAGTTGTTTTGAGAAATTGTTTTACCAGAGATATGGTAGTCGGGGGTGCTCAGGGGCAGACAAGCAAAAATGGCCAAGACATGAATTGTGACAAATGAATAAGAAATGCCAGAAGATAACAACTCACACAAATACTGAATAATCATAGGAGTCTGAGCCTTAAAGGGAACCTGGTTCTTGAATTTACACCAACTCATAAAAAATACTTTTCCACTTACCCATATATGATTTTCTAGTAGTGGGTTTCTTTGCCTCCTTTAGTACCTGCAGCATGTCATCAGAAAAAAAAGGTGCCAAAAAGTTATTACATTTCTATTATTCAGGCAGTCAGTTTAAGATATTGAACAATGGGGTGGATCAATCTGCCCCTGTCCTGTGTGAGTATGTCTATTCCATGACGAAGCTTGAGGTAACTGCCCTTGGTCATTTTCAAAGAAGGGTGAAACACTGTTGCCTATGCCAAAAAGGGGTCTCCACAATTATACTTGGGGGCTTGGAGGGTGGCTTTGAATCTTAAGATGAACTGTGGTTATCAAAGGAATGGCATACAGAAGCATCCAGATCTATGTGAATGAAAAGGCATCTGTATTTTAGGCTAGCCTGCGAAAGTCCTGGAGCACAAGTTCTTTAGCTATCTGTTTTGACTGGAGACAAGCAGATCTAAATGAGGAATTATCCACAGATGTAACAATTCTTGCAAGACTCCCCCAAAATTTTTCATTCTTGAGGGTCTGTCTTGGTCATAATCAACTTTCCTTCCACAATGTTTTGTTCTGTCAGAATGTATTTAGCCGCTGGAAGGACAAACTGGACTGAGTTGCTAGATGCTAGACTACCATAACTAGTCTACACTGGGGGTAGGACCCGGCTTATTTATGTAACACATCATTGTGGTGTTATATGTGCTTGCTGACAGATGGCCAGGAGTCCAAAAACAGCTCACAGATTTGATAACATTTATTACAGCCATCATTTCCTTGACATTCATGTGTTTTAACTTGTCTTGTTTGTTCCAAGACATGTACTTTCACTCCCTTGGACACAGCTCCTCAAGCAAAGTACAAAGCATCTATCATTATAGACTGAGTGAGGGCTGGTATGGAGAAGGGAAGACCTGGGTTGAGAACAATTGATTCACCCACCAATCTAACTCCTTTTTTACGAAGTTCATCACTGGGAATTTTAATGATACAGGGTGCTGTTGTGTCCACAATGACTTGACAAGGCATTAATTCTTTCTCATGTAGCCAATGGAATCTTCTGAATAGCCAAGGCCACCAAACCTGGAATTCTAAGAAATTCTCTGACAGATGCCTTAGTGTGGTTTGAAAATACCAAAAACTGTTTAATTTAACTCCCTACTTTGTTTAGAGAAAAGAAAGCCAACATAAGTGTTGTATCCACAAGACATTCTATAAACACTATCTTCTGAGAAAAGATTTCTCTATGTTCATCTGAAATCCAAAGCTGATAAATAGCTTTAATACCCAAGCCAAAATTTATGAGAAATTTTGAAAGAATCTCACACAATTAGACAATTGTTTATTTAAGGGAAAATGTGAATGGCCTACAAACTGTGATGGTCTATTTCAGGAGTGAGGCACTTTGTAAAGACTCTAAATCTTGTAGATAACTCAGAAGGGCAAAAAAGCAAACTGAAAATGCAAACCTGCCACAGAGAAATGTAAACATCTTCTGAAATTCTTGTAAATTGAAATATGATGGCAAGCATATTTTTAAATCAAGATTAACATAATACCAGAAGGAGGAATGAGAGTTTGTAAAAGAGACAACACTGGAACTATGGCGAAGAGGTTTACAAAGAAAGGACTAGGACAGGTCTCTAAGTTCCCTCTTTATCTGACACCAAAAACATACTTCAATAAAGTGATTTGCCAATTTGATCTAGGGAAAATGTTCTATTACACCTTGAGACACCATCTGATTCAAGATAAGAGAAAACAGGTCAGTTTGATTGGGAGGATGTTGTGGAATATTTTGAAAAGGAGGAAGGGAGTGCCACTGCCAGCTGGAGCCTTCTAGAATGATTCTCAAAACTGAATTGTCTGAAGTTACCAAGTGCCATAAAGTATAATGAAGATATAAGCAATGACATAGCTTTATGAGGGGAAAGATCCAGAGGGGTCATATGGTGAATCAGATTTTTGGGGACGTCCTTGATTTTGCAAAGTTCATCATTCTTTCTTTGACCCTCTCTGTCACATTTTTTTTCTATTAGTTTTGTTGGCCTGAACCTTGCAGTGTACAGTTATTCAGCTTTTTGTAAGAGACACCTGAACTGAAAAAAAAGTTTTGTTATATTTTGGAAAGGCAGAAACATTTGGATAGTCTCTTGAATTAACTTTGCCCTTTCAAAACCCTTAAGAGCATCCATGCATGAATTACACTTCTTTATCCAGGGGAACATTCAAATTTTTAGTTTTATTATCTACTGGCAAATTTTGAAACTATAGCCAAGCAAATCTTCTCAAAGTAAAAGCAGTGACAGCAGCCCTTTGAAACAACATCAGCAGTGTCATAGCTCATTTCTAAGTATGTTTGATTATTTGAGATATAACAGATACTACCAGGAACTTAGAAATTTCAGTATTTAAAGGAGGAAAATCAGTAACTGCGTTCATTAAATTATCATGAGAAGCAATTAAACACTTAGACGTGTGTACCTGACAGTTTACAATTCTAAAGGCCAAAGCGGAAGAATAATATACATTTTTACCAAACTTCCAAACTCTTTCCTAGTTTGTCAGAAGAAGTAATATTGGCAGCTAAAAGAAGTCTGGCAGAAACTGAATCTGGCAAGTAAATTAGTGCAGGATCTACTCCTGGTTTGGAAAAAGGGAAATTTATTGGACTGGGAGCACTTTTTCAGACTTTTTAGGAGCAGAAGTCTGACTGTTAGGAAAACTGCAGACTTCCAAAAAGGCATCCTTTAAGGCTGTTAAAACTGGAAGAACAGGTGGAAATTGAGGAAAGTCCATCTGCAATAGATCATAATATGTTTTATGAGATTCAGAGACTTTTTTTGTTCCTATTGAAAAAAGTCCCCCATATTGGCAATAATATTTGAAAGGGACCATTCTTCAGGGAAAAATCTGAGAAACGGCTCTCTTCAGAATCCAAATTAGAATCTGTACACTGTAGTGAGGGACTATGACATACACGGTTCCAGAACAACTGATGTCATCAGAATAGTAATCAGAATCTGATAGGGAGGAAGTCATTTCTTTCCTCTTATGTGGAAGCTAACAATCATTCAAGGATTGTGTAGCCTTGTAAAAATCATCTGTCAATCTCAGACAGTTATCTGGTCTTGATGAGGAAAAATGTCTGGATGTATACACTCTTTGTAGGGGCTCCACCACTGGGAAAAAATCAGCTGAGCAGACACTACAGTCTGGAAGAGATACACCTCAGTGTGGGTTAGCAAAGGAGCAGCCCCCAGTACCTTCCCACAAGCCTGCAAGAGTGCTACTTCTTGTCATGGTAATGGCAATTGTATAGCCATAGAGGACATGTCCAAGAGACAAGGAGATTTAGAGGACATCTCTAAGGCAAAATTGATGGCTACACGAGAGTCATCCATCACTAGTTGATCAAAGTCTCACAAATAATTATTTTTCTTCTTCTGGCATAGGGAAGAGGCAAAAGTCTTCCATGCTCTGGTATGAACTACAGTGGAATGGAAAGTCAAGAAAACTTAGTGAAACCTCCAGACTAAAAAGGTAGCTAGTCTGGTAAAAAAATCATTTATGAGCAGCAAATACACTTGCTCATGCCCCTCAAAACAAAATGATACATAAAAAGTGCATTTTCCTCACATAGCTTTCTAAAATTCACTAAATAGTTAGGGAATCCTCACAGGGACTCAGGGCAAGCTTAGTAATTAGCAGAGATGACAAGGGTCAGTCTTCATTTCTGACAGAAAATAAAACAATTTCTTGAAAAAAAACAACACACATTACCCTGTTTATTAAAGTATATGCTCCACAGAAACAATTTAAAGTAAAATACAGTTACTTTTACATGAACATGCGGACAATTTGACAATAATTACTTCCTCTAACAAAATCTCTGATCTCTTAAAGTTAACACAAAATGCATTTACTTCCATCGAATCCTGGCTTAACGAAGCTCAACTGCTACTTAATCCCAAAAATTCAAAGGTTTTACTCTTTACAATCAAACCTCTATCTCTAGACTTTAAAATATTCTCTCAAAACAATACAGAAGTCAAAATTGTAAAAACTGCCAAAATACTTGGTATTATAATTGATGACAAGCTATCCTTTGAGAATCATATACTCAGCTCAATCAAAAAGACCCATTTTAAGCTTAGCAATAGGCATAAACTCTATTTGGACAAGTCTACCAAGCTGAAACTAGCTAATAGTCTACTTCTACCCTCCCTCCTCTATGGTTGCCCCATTTTCCCTAACCTACACACCTCTCTCCTTAACAAACTGCAGTCGTTCTACTATAAAATAGCCAAGTTTGCCTCCAACATGCCAGGTTGCACACATCATTGCCTGGCCATTAAATCTATAAACTGGTTTGAGTTCTCTCATTACCTACATTACTCCCAACTTACTCTCACCCACAAACTACTAAATAATCCAAACTTCTGCCCATCCCTTCAAACTATAATACAAACATACACCCCTACTTGGCATCTTAGGTCCTCTAGCAAACAACTCTTAACCATAAGTAAACCCAAACCTAAAAAAAGAGCTGGACAATGTCTCTATTCCCATGACATTGCCAAATTTTGGAATGCGCTCCCTCTTTCTTTTACTCAACTATATTGCCATGACATTGCCAAATTTTGGAATACGCTCCCTCTCTCTCTTACTCAACTAGACTATTTAAAAACATTACAATTTGCACTAAAAGAACACTATCTCAATAATCTTGTCCTAGTCATATGATTAAACCATCTTAAATGTTTTGGCCACTATACACTACGAATACTTTTACTAACATAATATAGTTGTAATTTACACTATCTGTCTTCGTATCCAATCTCTCTTGCTTTCTTTATTTCTGTGGCTGAATAAACAGAATTGATTAAACAGTATTCTTGTTTATGAGAATATACAAACAGAATTACTAAAAATGTAACACACTGGGTTTATTTTCTTGTATTGTATACCTCTATAATATATATTTGTCTTGTATATCTACTTTAATTTGTATTATGTAAAAACTTTCTTGACTTTCAAAGTTAAGCTGATATTATGTAAAAATTTATGTGATTGCATGGAGCTTTTCTCTCCGGGCCTACAATGAAAAAGAGTCTTTGGGCCCAGTGGACTTTCCCGGTCAACAAATGTCAATAAATAAATAAATAAATAAATAAATAAATAAAAGTACAATTTTATATAGAAATTCCCTCAAATATTTTCATCCAATAAAACTTCAGCTCTGAGGTGAAGTTTTGTAGTTACAAGTATTTCAATTGGCAGAAATGCCCTAAAATCAAACACACACACACACTCCTTTTCTTTTTTCTTTTAATTAATGAGGAAGGTAATCTCCAACCAGGAAATTATCTCCCAGCTTTGGAAAAGAGGTAGCTGACTATCAATCTGCTGAAGTCAATGGAGGACAATAAATAAATAAAAGTACAATTTTATATAGAAATTCTAACAAAGATTTTCAACAAATAAAACTTGAGCTCTGAGGTGAAGTTTTGTATTTACAAGTATTTCAATTGGCAGAAATGCCTTAAAATCGAATAGCTACCCTAATGCATTAGCTGAAATTCCCCTAAAATCTAAGACCTTTCTACTAGGGGACTTCAACAACTGCCTGTCCATGTTGGTGTGAATGACATGAGACGTAGCTCCCTGGACTACATGAAAAGAGACATGGAGGAGCTTTCCGATCTTGTAGCCCAGGCAAGTATGACCTTAGCCCTGAGTAGCATCCTGCCATCACCCAGAATGATACCACAGTACAAGGATAAAATGACTGACTTCAACAATTGGCTAAGCTTCTGGTGTCATTCTAAGGGGATCCAGTATCTGTCTGCCTGGGATGACATGATCGACAGACCACAATGCTTTTCCAGAGATGGCCTGCAACTGTCACCCCTGGGATTCCAGATACTGGCTAAGGCTCTTGCCACCCCTATAGTGCCTTTTTTAGGCAAGGTTCAAATGACAAATTCACCACCATAACAGGTACAAGCAAGCAAAATCTGAGGGTAATGCTACTCAATGCCAGAAGTCTAAACCTCAAAATGCACTCATTTGAGGCACTCCTTAAAATAGACAACATCGACATCTGTGCAGTGACAGAAACCTGGTTCAAGGCTCCAGAGAGAACCCCTGCTTTACCAGGCTATAATTCATACCACACCTTTTGGCCACCTATCCTGGACCGTAACACTAAAGGCAGAGGCGTGTCCATATTCATTAAGGATATCCACAACTCCAGGCTAGTTGCTCAGCATAATGCATCCGAGATTATCCAAGTGCAACTAACTCTGGGCAAGACTGCAATCCAACCCCAACCATTCCCCATGATTCCCACTCCATGTTTCTTAATACACTGGAAAATATTAGGGTATAACCTAACACCCTAATAATGGGTGATTTCAATTACCCCACCATTAACTGGGAAAACTACTCATGTACCAACACTTTTTCTCAACGTTTTCTGGAATTCATAAATTCCAATGCCTTGGATCAACTTATCCACACCCCCACCATGGCCAGCAAAATCCTAGACCTGGTCATTACCAACATGGGCAAACGGTGTTCCACACCAGAGGTCAGTTTCTCATTGGTCAGATCCGACCACAAGCTAATGACCCTTGACATCCACATCCCGCCCCACCCCCATTAGGGAAACTACTGTAACATTTTTTTCCAAAGCCAACTTCACACTTCTTAAGACAGAAGTGGTAAGCTTCATGACACCCATGCAGACAGACAATAGAGGTACGACTGCTGAATCCTACACAGATGCACTTTATAAGCACTTACATGAGTGCATGGATTGTGCAATCCCTAACAGAACCAAGAGGCTATCCTCCAAAAAAGGAAGCCAATCTGGCGGTCCCCTGCCATAAACAAACTCTACAACAGAATTAAGAAACTGTTGCAAAAAAGAGTAAAATCCCATGATTGGATCAACTCCCTGGTCAGCCTCAGTAAGAAGCTGAGATCCCTCATAAAATCCTCCTAAGCTACTTATGAAAACAAAATCGCCACTGATTCTAAAGACAACCACAAAGCATTCTATAGCTATGTCAAGAATCTCAATGGCAACACTCAGATTGGCTCTGAGTTACAGCACAATGGTACTAAATATACAGAACCAACTGATATTGCCAACATACTGGCAGATAGGTTCACTGCTAACTTTACCCCCTCTCACCCCCTAAAGGGCCCATCTCTACACCAGAAGAATGCAAAGTTCCTGTAATCATGGCTGCACAGGTAAAACACAAACTCTCCAAAGCAAAGAACACAGCATCCATGGGACCTGACAATATTCCAGGCTGCATTCTACACGACCTACAGAATAAACTGGCACCCCACCTAAGTACTATATTCAATCATAGCCTTACCTCAGGCTTTGTGCCCACTGAATGGTGCACAGTGATGGTCATCTTACTCCACAAAGGGGGAGCCACGACGGACCCCGGGAACTACCACCCCATTAGCCTGACGAGCCTGGTTTGCAAGGCTATGGACCATATCATCATGGAACTTATAAACAATGACACTGGTAATTCCAAACTCTGGTCCCCATCCAGTTCGGGTTTGTAAAAGGCTGATCATGTCACCTAAACCTGATAGACTTCTTTGAAGTGGTCAACAAAGGTGTAGATGAAGGTAAGGTGGTTCACACAGCCTATCTAGATCTCGCCAAGGCTTTCAACACCATCCCCCACTCTGAAATTATAGATAAACTCACTTAACTAGGTATAAATCCCTATGTTACAAGATGGGTTGCCAAATGGCTCACTGACAGAACCCACACTGTGAAAGTCACAGACTCCAAATCCGACTTCAGACCAGTGACAAGTGGAATAACACAGGGTTCAGTCCTGGGTCCTCTCCTGTTTGGTATCCACTTCTCTGAAATACAGGCTAACATGGACATTCTTTGGATAATGAAGTTCACAGATGACTGCAAACTAGGAGCCATAATCAAAACTCCTAACGATGTGGACATCCTACAAAAGGGCCTCACTGAGACAAATTCCTGGTGTCAAAGCCATGGTCTCAAGCTCAATGCCAAAAAGTGCATTGTCATCCCTTTTGGTAAAAACTCTGTACCCATGAACTACCACATAGGCGGTAGTTTACTTAACACTGAAAGTTTGATAAGAGACCTTGGGATACAGGTGGACAGTAGTCTCTCCTTTGATAATCACATCGCCACAGTAGTCAGGAAATCCTTCTACATGGCACAGCTCATCAAAAAAGATTTCTCATCCAGGAAAAAAAGAGGTCATTGTTCCCCTCTACTCGTCACTCATTAGACCCATCATAGAATACAATGACCCTTTTGGTATGTACCTCACAAGACATCTACAACAACTGGAAAGGCCGCAGAAATACCACACAATGTGGATTACTAGCCTGGAACAGATGCCCTATGCAGACCATCTCAAAAAAACTCCAGCTTTACTGTGTCGCTTAACGCCTACTCAGAGGCGATCTCTGCCTAACAAACAAAGCTATGTCAAACCCAGAGCTGTGGAACATGCTCCACTTATAGAAATCCCAATCCCTCTGAGCTACAAGCTCTAGGGACCCAAACCTTATCACAACAATAAACAGAACATGCTGGTAGGATAGATTCCTGTCATAGAAACTTCCCATACTCTGGAACAAACTACCTATCTATAGCAAACAAAGCTCCTCATTAGCACTCTTCAAGAAAAAATCTTGATGATTGGATGGGAGATAGGAAATTCACCCCAGGGATCACTTCTGTGGCTCTGCCCGACAGGGGCACAGGAAAGCCAGGGTACCTTTTTGGCTAGGCTTATATATGCCCTAGGGCCAGTAGTCTAGTACCTACCTATGAGCTTATGAACCTATGAAGGAGTGCATTCTTTGACAGTAAGAAAGTTTTGAAGGATTTAGTGTCCTAGCCACTGGTTTTGTCTGTTTCCCTCATGTATGTTAGTAGCTAGGATGCATGGAAGGAATCCTAAAGCATGATAGCTACCTTAATGCATTAGCCAGAATTCCCCTAAAATCTAATACCTTTCTACTTGGGGACTTCAGCAACTGCCTGACTTACAGTGCCAATGACCATCATGGCCAGCACTTCCTTGACATTGTAAATTCTGATTCTCTTTCACAAATAATTAGCCATCCTACTAGGGGGCCCAATACCTGTAATCTAATTCTCAAAAATATGGCCTCTTGTTGCACATCCACATGTATAATTATGCCTAGTTAAATCAGACTGTAATTTACTGACTTTTTAACTTTAAAACTGGAGGTACGTTCCTCTGTAAATAGCTCTGTGTTTATGGACTTTTCAGAAGAAAACTGCATTTAGTTCTTTGATGACTTAAATCAATTTTGCTATAATCCTTTTCTGATGAGTCCCCATTGCTAAGGCTGTTACCAAAGCCTCTGACCACTACTCCTACTTAAATAGTTGTATCTATAAGGCAGTCCCTATCCACAAAAATGCAATGAGAAATTTAAAGACAAACTCCTGTGGTGAAATACCCATATAAATAAATTGTATAACAAGGGACAGAAACTGCTTAATGCTTATGCGAGGTCTCATTCTATCTCTCTTAACAGCACACAAACTAACAAGCAGCTTAAGGGAAGCATTACAAAGCACGAAGCTAAGTTGGAACATAAAATATCCACTAAAATAAAAAATAACTTCCAACAATTTCTTTACCTATGTTGGGAAGGTAATAACTAACACCCAACAATATTTGGAACTAGTCCATCATAATAGTACACTCTCTGACTCAAATGAAATAGCTAATATTCTAGCCAACAAATGTAGTGCAAATTTTACTCCACCCACAGTTGTAGCTATTCTACAGGTTTCATAATCCCAGAGACACCCTTTAATTGCTATTGAACAAGTTTTCTCAGCTCTCTCAAAAAACTAAGGATACTTCATCCATAGGCCCCTGATAACATATCAGGTTGCCTGAGCATCAGTGCCAAATATGGCATTTCTAAACCCTGCTTAACCTCTTTAATCTAAGCCTCTGTACTGGTTGCATTGCTGTACCTGTTTTCTCCCATTGGGATGTCATTACACAAGGGCAGCCCAACCACAAACCATGGTAACCGCAGACCCATTAGTCTCACTAGCCACATATATAAAGTCATGTAGTGCACTATCTCTGACTTCATTAATCTGACATTGAAAATCTCTTATCCCTGAACTCATATCAATGTGGCTTTGTCAAAAGGAAGTCCTGCATCTTTAACCTCATTAATTTCTTTGGAAAAATAACTGAAGCAGTAGATAGTGGTTATGCAGTGCATGAAGCATATCTAGACTTGGCTAAGGCTTTTGACACTATTCCCCATGCAGGCATTATTGACAGACTTGTAAATCTGAATTTTAATCCTTATATTGTATGGTGGATAGCCAACCAGTTGTCTGACAAAACAGGTCCCACATCTGAACAAAAAGTGGCCAGTGGTATACCGCAGGGCTTAGTTTCAGGCTGTCTCCTGTCTGACATATATTTCTAAGACCCTCAGGCCAGCAATTCTGACCTAACATTAATTAAGTTTTCAAACAACTGTAAACTGTGTGTTGTTATTTGATTTTCAACAGACTCAGAATTTCTCCAACATGGGTTGGACCCTGTTAATTGTTGTAAGGACAATGGTCTCGAATTAAATATAAAATATAATAGAATATAGTTAAATTTGGTAACCAAAACAGTTTCAATCACCATATGGGAGATGCTCCCATCCCATCAGATACTGTTGGAAGGGATCTAGGCAATCTTGTTGATAATTCTTTATCATTTGACCATCATATCTCCACAGTAGCATGCAAATACTTTTATCCAGACAATCTAATTTATAAAGGCATCTCCACTAGATCCAAAGGAGTCTTAAATCCCCTCTATTCTTATCTTGTCAGACACATTGTAGAGTATGATGCACCTTTTGGCATGTATTTATATAAATATAATGCACAACTTGAGAGACGTCAGAGATTCATAACTAAAAGACCTAAAAAATCTTAGTTATCAGGAGAATCTGGTAGCACTTTCCTATATTCAATCTCTTAGAGACTCCTCCAAGGAGATATAGGTGTAGCCTTTTGTGCCATTAAAGACCCAACCCTATTTGACCTCATTTTTTACAGAACTAATAGTACCTCAAATACTCGGTCAAAGGAACTAAACCTTCATCAGCAGATAGGCAAGATACTCTGGAGTGATAGATTCATATGCCAATGTATCCCTTACATCTGGAACAATCTTTCATTACAAGTCATGCAGAGTTGCACCATTGCCACCGTGAAGGTAAACCTAGATAATTCAATGGCCTGCCTCAAATTATTTTCACCTGGTCTATAATATTTTGTCCTCTTTCAGGCTAAAAGATAATTTTGAATATATATATTTTTTTTGGCTAGGCTTGAAATGATCTGTAGGCTGAACTTATGAACCTATGAAACCCAGCTGGCTAGGTCACAGCTTGGTAGGATGTCTCAAATTGCTTAAAGCTATTGCAGCAGTGATCCAGTGAAGAACATCCTTACTAGTATGTAATGAATATCAAATGTAGAGAATTCGGAGGCTGAGGAGAGAATCATGGCATTAAGAGAAACCGAAGAAAGGATTATTTATTTTTAATTAACATTTGTTTACTGGGAAAGTCCAACTGGGACAGAGCCCATTTTCATCTCACACATGGAGAAACACTCCAGATACATGTATTTGGAATGTGGGAGGAAACCAGAGTACCTGGAGGAAACCCACATGAACACAGAGAGGACATGCAGACTTCACACAGAAGACACCCCAGCTGAGAATAAAACCAGAGAACCTCTTGCTGTGAGATGGCAATACTAACCTCTGAACAACTGCACTGTCATACTATTAAGGTAGTTGTATGAAAGGAACTTTATTTATGCATTTACAAACTTGATAGCATCAGTTTTTTCTATGGAGTACACTTTATTTGGGAAGAAGAATTACTACATGCTGTTGTGTGGAGGGTGTTTTATAAAGTTCTATTTGTCCATTCCGTTTTCTTTTGGGAAGAGAAAGAGTTTGCATCTAAAAGCCTTGTAACCAGTAGCATGTCTTATGTTGCTGTAACAGTTAGTAGAAATGACAGAAAAACAGATAGACAGACACAGACACACACATACACAATATGTGTGTGTGTGTGTGTGTGTGTGTGTGTGTGTGTGTGTGTGTGTGTGTGTGTGTGTGTGTGTGTGTGTGTGTGTGTGTGTGTGTGTGTGTGTGTGTGCGTGTGCGTGCGCGCACGTGTGAATTTATCAAAAGGACTCATGTACAGAGGTGCACTAAAATATATTTATCTGATTGTCTGTGTAGATTATATTTGCTTATTAACAATTTTCCTATTTCACCAGCATACCTCTCAACCTCATAGACAAAGAAATCTGGACAAAGCCATAAAAGATGGGGAGCAAAGGCCTAGAAATAGGGAACAATTTTAAATATTGCTTTTACAAACTTAGAAAGTTGATAGAATAAAAGGTTTTGAATTAGCATGACTTTTCTGATGCGTATGAAATCTGAAACTCAAATGTCTGTCATCAGTTTCGGAATTCAATCCTCTATAATTAGCCAGTGATTTGCCAGCCAAAATTTTATGAGAAACAGACAAAAAGTTTAATGCAAAAATCTATACATTTTGTGAAAATCTGGACAGTTGAGAGGTATGTTCACCAGATGTATATTACATCCTTGGTGCATCATCTTATGTTTTGCTGCAATCCTTGGAGTATCACCACTTTTATAAAAAATATTTTTTTCCAAAATATTTATATTACTCATTAAAAACTAATCTAATATTTCACATTCTGTATACATAAAATGGAAACACATCCCAAAATACCCTGAATCCCTTAAAACAAACCCAAATATCCTCTTATTTATTCATTTATTTAGTTAGTTACTGAATTTGTCAACTGGGATAGAACACTGATTTATATCAACATATTTCAATCTCAGCACAGACAAATATAAATAACAGGAGACAAGCAAGTGAGCAAGAAATACTATGAATATAAGCAAAATGTTGTGTAAAGATAGCAATGACTCTAACAGTAATAATATTAAATTACACAATATATGGCAAAATAGGAAGGGATGATTAGCATAAGGAAAAATAAGAATAAGACGAGAACTAAATAGTGATAGTATAGAGTACACAAGTAAAATATAGCAAATTAACTATATTTTGTCGCCTCACAGTAAGACGCTGACCGGTTCGACTCTCAGCTAGAGCGTCTTCTGCGTGGAGACATGCGGGAATGGGCGTACCTTCATTGAAGGTTGTGCACTAGGGCTGGCAACTCAGCATGTAAACATCAACTGCCAATCATTAGTGGACTGGAGTTCCGCTGCGGCGACCCCTAACCGGGAAAAGCCGAAAGACACAACAACATAATATATACACTATTGAAAATATGCCACATATTAGTGTAGGGAAATAATATGAGAAAGACAAATTTGTCTGTCTGGTGAAGGAGGGAGTGGGGGATTAGTTGTGTCCACAGGGAATACATTTGCAAACTGACCTGGGCTTTAGATGATCTTAAAGTTGAACATGAAATTATGGGTACAATGTGAGGCCTTTAAAATTAGTTGAATGTCATTCTAAGAGTTTGAGGACTAGGATGGAGAAAGCATGGTTAGTGCAATGAAATTTGTTTCTGGGACATTGACAAAGTGGAACAGAGTGCTTAACACTTCTTAGGTTGCAACTGGGAGTGGAGTGTTTGAAGGGATTGAAGGCAAGAGAAGGCAGGAGTATTCTTTGGGGAGCTTGTAGAGTTATGATCCAAGAAGAAGGCTGGAACATTGCAGGACAGGTAGCCAACTGGCTTTAATAAGCATGATACAATGATGCTCATTTCTATGGGAAAGGGTAATGAAATGGCAGATGGAGTTGCTTGTAATTTGGATAGTAGAAGAGGTTTTCTTTGATGTTCTGCAACCAACCAGTTGACGTTTATATTCAATCTGGACAAGTAGAATGCCTCTGCTATGGCATTCCTGGTTAGTCTGGAGGAAAAGGGGGCATTTTATAGGACCAAAATAGGAGGGGATTAATCGTCTTCCAAATTTATTATAGGTAAAGGTGAAAGTTCAGTATGAGATCAAGCCACATACCAAGGTATTTAAAGAAGATGACTTGATTAATGGGGGTGTCAAGATGATTCTGGATATGAACTGATGAACTTTTCTGCTATTTATGGGAGGCACCAAGCAGCATTATTTTAGTTTTTTAAGTGTTCAGCATGAACTTTTCATTATTAAGCCATTTGGTAACAGAAAGAAAGAAAGTCAGCTTGTAGTTGCTGTATGGCTGGGTAGGTCAGGTTTCAGTGAATCTAAGACCATGTCATCAGTATAAAGTAAGAGAGAGAGAGGTGAAAGAGGCCAACTGGTAGTTTATTAATGAAGATAGAAAAAGGAAGAGGCATTAAAATGAGCCCTGAGGGACTCCTTTAAGGAGAGGGGGGAGCAGAGAGGGCGTTCTGAAACTGAACACAGAAGTACCGAATGGAAAGATAATACATAAACCAGAGAGCTGTATCTGGGCTAATTCCAATTTAATTTAAGTGATCTAACAGCATGTTATGGTCAACCAGACCAAAAGCTCTTGTGAGGTCAATAAAAATGGCTCCAGTGAGGATGTTCATAGAACTGAAAAACAAAATAAAACACAATTTGTGCTTCCCATTGACTTCAGTTACAAAAAAATACTTTGTATATTGCACACACAAAATGTACACAGTCAACTCCCCAAAAGAAGTCCACCTAAATTAATCCTTACCTAAAAATCAAAACTGTTAATCTTAAGACAAATGGAAATAAGAACATAAAAGAATAAAAAAATAATACATCTCAAACTGCATCTCACCACCTGAAAAATAAAATTATCAGTAAAATACAGCTATTTCTGATTACTTAAACAGTGCCATCCCATACTCTGCCTTTTAGAATAGTTGGTGGAATATCATCAAACAATGCCAGCTCTTTCACTCCTTGCCCTCCATCCTAATCCAAATGAACCGTGACCAACTGCATCTGAAAAATTGTTCTTCCCATAGCTCAAAGTGATTGATCTGCCCAGGCAGGTATGGCAGTTCTATAGCAACTGCACACTGCCTGAATATTGCTAATCTCTGTTTGTATTTTATTTTGAATTGAATTTTGTCATTTAAGGTTTGGTCACTTCTATTTTGTATCTTATTCTTGTATTATCTTATTCTTGTATTGTCTTACATTTCCTGGCTCTTAATTTTTTTTTTCTTTTCTTTTTGGACTGCCTTCTGCTGGGGTTGCTTGGCAACCTGTTCTAACCACCCAATCTCACACTGATAATTGCTATCCCCCTCCCCCGAGCCATACCCATAAGAGGCTATATCAATACCCACTCTTCTGGGAACCATCTTTAAAATGTAGTAAGGCAAATAACTTACATCCCCATTATGCACTTATATTTTACTTAATTGTTGTATAAATCTTGTGGTCTGGTTTAACCCCGCTCTTCTCGGCCTCACTGTGCTGCCCCTTATTCCCACCCACCCCCACTACTGTTAAATTTATACTGTCCTAGCAACTCCCCCTGCTTATTCCTCCCAACCAGCATCTCACACATCACCAAATGGCTCTCACTCTCTACAACGCAACTTTTCTCCTTCCTTTCCTGCCAAAACCTGGTTGAAAACTGTGCCCTATAATGGCCAGGCTCCTTGCTATGTTAGCATCAACAAAAACACTAGTATTTTCTCTACTCCCCTGATGCCCATCCTTTATCTCCACACTGCTTATAAAACTAGTACCACCATGGATTCCACTACCCAAAATATCAAGCTACCACCCCAGACTTCTCTTACAAGTTAGCTCACACAACTATCCCTCAAACACCCAAATCTTCATCCCCTTTACCTCATCACCCAATTAAAACCTTAAAATCTAAACCAAGGGGCAAGCGCAATCTAAGACTTCAATAAAAAAGAGAAAAAACATTGGTCACACAAGGCTGCAAAGATGAATTGAATTTAATAAGTATGCACAAAACAAAACTGAGCGCTTTCATGGAATCCTATCTGCTTCTTCAGACTAACACAAAACACCATAAATCACACAACATTTAAACAAGGCTCCAAAATCGCATGCACCAATCAGAATAAGACTTTGCTAAGAACAATTTAGTAGAACATTAGTTAATTAAAGCTGTAAACATACTTATTCAACTGAACAATTCCAAAAAACATATGTGTATATAAAAGAGTAGGTTGATCATATTGAAGCAATATTGATTAGATAAATATATATAAAAATACACATAGAAAATATAAAAAATATATATATATATGTATATACATCTAAAAATTCAATTATATTACTAAAACCATAGTAGTAAAAAGTACAATAATTTAATAAAATAAAACTACCAAAAAACTAACTAATCTAACATGTACAAACTAAAAACATGTATACATAAGGACATTATACAATTATATATTCTATATGTATTTTTGTTGGAATTGTTCAGTTGAATATGTATGGTTACAGCTTTAATTAACTAATGTTCTACTACATTGTTCATAGCAAAGTCTTATTCTGATCGGTGCATGTGATTTTGGAGCCTTGTTTAAATGTGTGTTTTATGGTGTTTTGTATTAGTCTGAAGAAGCGGATGGGATTCCATGAAAGCACTCACGTTTGTTTTGTGCATACTTATTAAATTCAATTCAGCTTTGCAGCCTTGTGTGACCAATGTTTTTTTCTCTTTTTTATTGGATAGTTTCCTTTTCGCTGGTCACTTCATGCGGTGGTTTAGGATATACATTTTTGTTTTAACAATCTAAGACTTATTCATAAGTTTCTAAAGCTCATAATCGGATTTCAATATAACCTCATTACAGATGAGGACATCCATCCCAACCCTGGCCCATCTCCACTTGGTGACAATAGCGCCTACACCAGCAACCCCATCAATAAACTTCCCCTTAACAGTCCTGCAAATGCTCTCTTGACATTTCACTTGAACATTTGAAGTATAAATAATAAAATCCCCAACCTGCATGCCCTCTTAGCCGTTCATTCCCCAGACAAAATGTGTCTTACAGAAATCTGGCTTAAACCTACTACTGCTGATAATGAGGTATTTTACCCGGGCTACAACATACACTGATTAGACCCAACAGCTAAGAAGGGAGGTGGGATAGCAGTTCTTTACAAAAATACATTATGTGTTAATAGAGATCCAGTTCAACCGCCCTCATTTAATAATGCAGAAATCCTCATTACCAAACTGCAAATTAACAATAATAAGAGTATAAATATAGTCTGTGTCTACATTCCCCCAGGCAATAAAGTAAGCACTCTGGAAGATATCCTCCAATGGTTATCCATTACCTACCATCAAGAAACCATTCTTCTTGGTGACTTTAACACCAACTGGTGCACCTGCTCAGCTGAATCCCCTGTCACCCATATAAATCTGTTTGGGTTCACACAAATAGTAACCTCTCCCACTAGGATTAATAAACACACCAACAGGGAAAGTATCTTAGACTGGGTACTTATTAATAGCCATCCAAGCTTGTATACAGCTAGGACTCTCCCTAATGACCTAAGTAATCATTCATTAACTTATATTATTAAGCATAAGACAGAAACACATCACAAGACTATGTACAAAACAATCAGAAATAATAAAAAAACTTCAATCCTACTAACCTCCTAAACAAACTTAAATCGGTCAACTGGTCAATCCTAAAAAAATCTACCACTAGATGAAGTCATAACTTCCTTTAATAATAAATTCCAGAGCATCCTTGACTCCCATGCACCTGCACATACTATAAAGACTAAATTTAATACTGCTCCATGGCTCACAAAGGAAACCAAGATAAAAATCAAACTTAGAAATATAGCCTGGACCAAATGGCAAACAACCCTCAACCAAGTGAGATATTGTCAACTTAGAAATGATAAAAGAAAATCATTTTGTTAGACAAAAAAAAAAAAAAAAAAACTACTACCAAAACCTTCAATTTAAACACCAAAACAATCCCCAAAAGTTTTGGGCAGGTATTAACCGACTTCTTCGTCCAGGACAATCTACTACCCCAACCCCATCAAACTACACCCGGTTACCACTGCTTTTAATAACTTTTTCATTGAAACTATTCAGTCCTTAGCTAACCAACTTACTCCCACCCACTCTAACTCTACCACTAACCCACCCACTTCTCATCCCCCCTTTAACTTCCAACCTGTCTCTACCACTTTTATCTGATGCCTTATCAAAAAACTAAAACCAACCACCCTTTCTGCTGACCTCCTTCTGCAGAGTACCTACAAAAAGATGCTGATTCCATAGCATTCCCCATCTTTATCCTAATTAATAAACACTAACTGATGGAACTATCCCTTCAATCTTGAAAATATCCCATGTTATTTCACTCCACAAAGGTGGAAGTTCAACAGAACTGTCCAACTACATTACCCATTGCCATTGTCTCACCACAAGCCAAATTAATGGAGAAGTGCATTCATAAGCAGCTTATGGACTATCTCATTCAGAACGGTCTGCTTGCCAACTCTCAGAATGTCTTTAGGCCACATCACAGCACCACCTCTGCCCTCCTTTCCTTTACAAATACCATATTCCAAAGTAGGAGCAACAACAGGCTGTCTTCAGCCCTATTTCTCCACCTGTCAAAGGCCTTTGATATGGTCAACCACAAATTACTCATCCATTCCCTAAAAATCCATCTCCCTAGATAACCATGCTCTTCAGTGGTTCCTATCATATCTGTATGGCAGACAACAGGCTGTATTATAGCAGGGCAAACTGTCCACACTGCTACCTCTCACCCTTGGTGTCCCTCGGGGCTCTATTCTAGGTCTTCTACTCTTTTCTATCTTCATCAACAATCTTCATACTGCTATCGCTGATGCAACCTGCATTCAATGTGCAGATGATTCTACCCTGATCTGTATGGCCTCCTCCCCTTTAGACTTGCAAACTTTAACATAAAACACATTTAACACAGTTGAAATCTGGCTCTCTAATCACTGTCTGTTGTTAAATCTCAGCAAAACTAAACTGCTCCTCTTAACTCCCACCAGTAGATTTACCCCATTTTACTTCTCCATAACATCCAACAATGGTATCTCTATCTCTCCAGATGACCATACTAAGCTTTTAAGAGTAATAGTGGACAATAATCTCAAATTCGATATGCATATCAATAAAACTGTAAAAAACATTAATAAGAAGCTTGGCTCATTTTATAGAAGCAAACCTTTTCTAATTCCATTAGCTAGGACTGCAGTCACCCACTTACACCTACTCTCTACCCTTCTATATGCCTCCCCCATACTCTCCAATTTGAGCAAAACTGAATTTAGTAAGGTCTATCACAGTTACAACCATATTGCCAGATTTGCCATAGGAGCAACATATAGGGCACATCACTGTCAAAACCTCAGTCGTCTCGGGTGGCTAGAACTGCCTAGCCTACTTCTGTTCAATCAGCTTATAGTAGCACACAAAATTCAGTACCTCCCTGAAAATACTCCACCACTCAAAAATATCATAAGCCATACAGTAATTCAAGGCAACTATGATCATGCAATAAACTGTTGGTCGAAACCCACAAAGGACATTAACTCAGCCGGTGACTCACTGCTTGACAACGTCATTGGTAAAATTTGTAATTCACTTCCATCTAACCTTACCCTTGAACCTTCATTAGGTCTCTTCAAAAAAGGCCTCAAAAAGTATTTTAAAGAGCACTGACTTAGTCCCTGTACTAACCCTGGTTAATCACTACTTATTCAATGCCTTATTTAAATTAATATTGCATGCATCTCTTGCTCATAATAGCTTGCTGCAACCTGTTGTTTTTGTATACTGTTACACACTGTCTATATTATAATTACCTACTAGAGGGCTTTGTAAATGTGTCTGACTCATATCTGTTATGTTCTATCTGTGTTATCCGGAGCTTTTCTCCCTGGGCCTCTGCTGAAAATGGACATATATCCAGTCAGACTATCCCAGTCAACAAATGTAAAATAAATAAAATAAAATAAATAAATATTATACTTGCTTTGTATTAAGTTTTCTGTTATGTTGGAGCTTTAAGAGGTATTAGCTAGGATCAGTTAAAAAGTTAGCAAAGAATCCCTTTACAAACTGTGAGTAGCATAAGTATACTAGTGGGAGGAGCTGAGAAACATCATTGCTCTTTTAGTTAGGAATATCTCTATTTAACTGAAGTGTTTGTTTGGCCTGCTTGCTGTGCTCTGCCTCAATATTGCTGATCGTGGCTGCATTTTATTTTGAATTGAAGGTTTTCATTTAAGATTTGGTCACTTGCATTTTGTATCTTATTCTTGTATTACATTTGTTTTGTTTTAAGTTTTTTGTTCTGTTGGAGATTTATGTGGTCTTGGATTACTTTGCAAACTGTAAATAACATCAGTTAATTAGTGGGAGGAGCTGAAAACAGCATTGTTCATTTAGTTAGAAATATTTTTATTTAGCTGAAATGTATGTTTGGCCTGCTTACTATACTCTGCCCGAATATTGTTGATCTTGGCTGCATTTTATTTTGAATTGAAGCATTTCATTTAAAGTTTAATCACTTCTATTTTGTGTCTTATTCTTGTCTTACATTTGTTTTAAGTGTTCTGTTCTGTTGGAATTTTAAGAGGTCTTGGCTAGGAAATGTTAAAAAAAAAGTTAGCAAAGAATTCTTTTACAAACTGGGATAACATCAGTTAATTAGTGGAAGGGGCTGAGAAACAGCATTGCTCTTTTAGTTAGGAATATCTCTATTTAGCTTAAGTGTTTATTTGACATGCTTACTGTACTCTGCCTGAATATTGCTGATCCCTGGCTGCATTTTATTTTTTTCTTCCCAACTGTCCAAATGTTGTGTCTTAAACTTGGTAGGTTTTGAGTTGCCCACCCCCACTAAAAATCTGATTTTGAACACTCCTCCCAGTCCCGTCACATCAGCTCATTCTACTGAGTACAGGGAGATCATTTAGGAAGGCTCAGATCATTAGGTCCTCAACCTTGAATTATCTTCTGTTTCCTCCCTTCCCACTTAACCTAAAAAAATAAATTACACTTTATTCAGCTAATTTTACTATTTTTTGTATTTCTTCCTACTTTATTTTGATTTTGCTACCTGTTCTTAAAAGTGTTATTCAGCTTCATTTATTACTGCATGCTACTAGCCTGATTAAATTGTAACTGTTATTCTAAGCCTTTTGGTTTAAGCACTTGGACATCAGGCCAGTTGTTTTACAGTAGGGTTTGTTGTCTACACTTTTGTGTCAGGAGAGGCAGCTTACATCCTTCTAAGTCGGGAATTGCTGGTTGAAGGATTAGTGTGTCTGTTATTCTAAAAGTGTCCTAGTTCTGGCTTAAGGACTTGGACTTCAGGCCAGTTATTCTGCATAAGGAAGGTTTGGGGTCCATACTCTTGTGGGAGGAGAGGGTAGCTTCTTCCCTTCTGAGCTGTGAATTGCTGGTTGAAGGCTTGTTGTGGCTGCTTTTTTGAACTTTTTTTTTTTTCTGAAATTGGTGTGGTTTGTTTGCTGTAGCATAGACTAGATTCAGACCTACTGAATCTAGCTCGGTTTGTATATCTTGAGCATTAAACCGGGCCATCTTTTATTGGAGAGGATTGTCATGCACCCTAGTGGCAGGAGTGTGCAGTTAGAACTCATTTGATTGAAGGTTACTGGAACAGGGCTCAGTTTTGAGCTTTTTCATTGGTTACTTGGTTAATTTGTTTAAATCAGTTTGTTCTCATTTACTCCATAAGCAAATCCAAGCCATCTGCTGATCTCTGCAAAACTTAAGTAAAATTTTCACTGCATATTGTACTTTTGAACTGCATTTTTACCATATCACTGCTTATTTGAATTTTTTTTTAATTGTTGCACTTTTGTTTGCTGCAAAAGTTTGCATAGACTAGATTCAGACCTGCTGAGTCCAGTTTTGTTTGTATAACTCAAGCACTAAACTAGTCCATCTTTTATTGGAGAGGGTTCCCATGCAGTTAGAACTCATCTGATTGAAGGTTGCTGGAACAGGGCTCAGTTTTGAGCATTTTATTGGCTAATTTGTTCTGATCAGTTTGTCTTCATTTGCTACTTAGCACCTTGTTTGTTCATCTCGCACTGCCATGCAGCAGTGTCCGCTGTTGGTGGTTATAAATGCAAACACTTTTGCCTACAAATTTTCCCTTAGTATTCTGCTGGGGCACCATCAGTGAGGTCTCATGATTGTGATGACTGACAGGTGATACATTCAGTGAAGCTCCAGAGGTACAGACAGTGATCCTACCCACAGGTCCTTCATATTTTTTATCAGCTTCTCCTGTCCTCTATTTTACTGGTAATGTTTTCTGACCACATCAACTTACCTAGCATTATGGATGGAAAATTTCCCATAGTTTCTGCAGCCAGCCTGGTCGACTTGGGCATCCTGAGGCAATGTAACAATTGCCTCATGTACATTGACAACCCACTTCTTCTAGTCTACACACATTCATTATGTGAGAGATGCATATATATCAAGAACCTACAGTCCAGGTTCTCTTGCTCAACAGTCAATCTGATCCTAAGCAGGTTGTCAGCATGCACCTGCACCAATCAGATCAACAACACATAAACCTACCTATGTGGCAGTACTTACAAGAAGCTTAACTAAACCTCAGAGATCACTCAAACACAAACAAAAACATGCTTCAACATAATGCATTCTCTGCAGAACATAGTACACATATTATATCACACACCACTGTCTCACCAGTCAAGCTGCTAAGGCATAACACCAAAACAAACACCTTAGTCATAGGTGACTCAATTGTGAGACACATATATGCCCCTCTCATCAGGATGGATAAGGAAAAGTTATGGTAAGCGGTCTGTCAGGTGCCAGGGTCCACCACATAATACGCAAACTCAAGTCTCTCAACAACAGGCACTATTATAATTCCATTATAAGCCATGCTGGTGTGAATGACATGAGACATACCTCCTTGGACTATATGAAAAGAGACATGACTGAGCTATTGGATTATGTGTCTCTGACAAGTATTCCCTAGTCTTAAGGAGTATTTTACCTTTGTCTAGGATGATACCTCAATACAAGAAAAAATGATTGACTTCAACAATTGGCTTAGTTTCTGGTGTCATTCAAATGGGATCCAGTATCTGTCAGCCTGGGATGACATGGTCGACAGACGATGCTTTGCCAGAGATGGTCTTCATCTGTCACCCCTGGGATTTTGGTTATTTGCTAAGGCTCTTGCCATCCCCATAGTGCCTTTTTAGGCAGTGTCACAAGAACAAAATTCCTGATGTAAAAATACCTTCTAAAACAAACTCAAAGACATGCTGCTAAATGCAAATGCTAGGAGTCTGAACCAGAAACTGCACTCCCTGGAAGCAGTCCTTACCCTGGAAGATGGTGACATTTGTGCAGTCACTTAGACATGGTTTAAGGCTGAGGAAAGCATCCCAGCTATACCAGGTTACATTTCCTTCCACACATTCAGACCACAAACTGAAGGCATGAGAACAAAAGGAGATGGTGTATCAATATTTATTAAAGATAAATACACCTCTATATTGGTTAAACAGCACAATTTCCTTGAATTACTTCAGGTGCAATTGACTGCAGGTAAGACCCATCTTCAGGTCATTGCTAGTTATAGTACCCCCTCAATGAATCAGGACATCAACTCAGCCTACTTGGATCTATTTTAGTCAATCAAGATACAACCAAACACCCTGGATTTGGTTGACTTTAATTACCTGTCCATAGACTGGGTAAATTATATGTGTTCTAACTCACTTGCCCAAAGGTTCCTGGACTTTGTTAACTCCAATGCCCTGAATCAGCTGGTTGACACACCAACAAGGGACTCAAAACATCCTGGACCTGGTACTTACCAGCATGGGGCACTACTGCACCTCCTCCAGTGTGTGGCCATCCCTGGTGAGATCTGACCACAAATCAATCTCTCTAGAAGTGACAATAACACAAGAACCCTCCTTAGCAATAACTAGACTAAAAGATTTCTCCAAGGCTAATTACAACCTCTTACACTGCAGTAAAAATAGCTTCATAGCTTCTGTCCCCACAGATGGAACAGATGTCTCTGCTGAGTTATACACAAATGGTTTATACAAGCACCTGTACAATTGTATTGACTCTGCTGTACTTGATAGAACCAAATTAAGATCTTCAATAAAAAAAAAATCTGCCTGGTGGACAACTGCCATTAATAGGCTATACAATAGGAGAAACAAATTGCTGTCTAAGAGCAGGAAAGAATGGTTTCAAAACTGGAAACACTCCCTCCTCAACTTAAACAAGCAAATAGGATTCCTAGTGAAGTCCTACAAAGCTAACTACAAATCCAAATTAGCTTCCCTAACTAAGGACAACCACAAAACATTCTTTAGTTGCATCTGTAACCTCAAAGGTAAGGCCCAGATTTGAGATGAACTCATAGTTAATAGTACTACATATATAGAACCTGTGGATATAGCAAACCTGCTGGCTGACAGGTTCAGTGAAAACTTCACTCCCCTGCCCCTGCCACATATACCCCAATGCATCCCTTACACCTATTACCTGCCTAGTATCTTTGAGGAACAGGTCTTAAATGATCTCTCCAAGGCCAAAAACCCAGCCTCTGTGGGACCAGGTAGCATCCCAGGGTGTGTTCTTGCATGGGTTAAAACAGGAATTAGCATCACCATTGAGCATGCTTTTCAATCACAGCCTAAGCAATGGCTTCATCCCAGTGGAAAGGAAAATAGCTACCGTCATCCCTTTGCATAAAGAGGGTGCATCCATGGACCCCAGGAACTAAAGACCCATTAGTCTGACCAGCCTTATCTATAAGACCCTGGAACAAATCATCATGGACCTTATTAACAAAGTTACAGGAAATCAAATGTACGGCCCACCCAGTCTGGCTTTGTCAAGGGGAAATCATGCCTTTTAAACTTGGTCAACTTCTTCAAGACAGTCACCAATGCCCTAGACGAGGGCAAATTTGTGTATACAGCCTACCTAGACTTAGCCAAGACATTTGACATATTCCCCCACTCAGGCATCATTGATAAACTCACACAGCTGGATATCAACCCATATATTGTCAAGTGGGTTGCAAACTGGCTCACTGATAAAACTCATTCAGTCAAAATAGGGGATTCCACCTCTTCCAGCAGACCTGCTACCAGTGGTGTTTCACAGGAATCGGTTCTGGGACCCCTACTGTTTGGAATCTACTTCTCCAAAGTACAGGCTAGAACTAAAGTACCATGGCTGACAAAGTTTTCTGATGACTACAAACTGGGAGCAATCATCGAAATCCCTAGTGATGTTAACATATTGCAAGAAGGTTGTACGCAGACTATTGACTGGTACCAAAATCATGGTCTTAAACTTAATGAAAAAAATGCATCATCAGCCCCCTTTGGCAAGGATGATTTTCCTGCAAATTACCACATCAATAGCAATACCCTAAGCACACAGTCAGTGGTGAGAGGATCTGGATACACAGGTTGACATCAACCTTAACTTTGATCACCATGTTTCCACAGTGGTAAGAAGTGAATTTTATATTGCTCATTTCATAAATAAGGGCAAAGAGGTCTTAACCCCTCTGTACTCTTCCCTTATCAGTCCAATAACAGAGTACAACACTCCCTTTGGTGTGTTCCTTTCCAAACACCTGCAGCAATTGGAGAAACCACAAAGGTCCCTTACAAAGAAAATTCATGGCCTTTAAGATCTGTCGTATGTGCACAGACAAAATCATTGTCATTTTACTCTGTGTCATATGGACTGCTTAGGGGCAACCTGTGCCTTGCATATAGAGCAAGCTCTGACCCAGCTTTAATAGAAATGCTGCACATTCACAAGTCAAATGGCACATGGGTCATTCACTCAAAGGACTTTAACCTGGTATGTGACATCAACAGAACTTGCTGGAGAGACAGGTTGTCTCATAGAAGTTGCCACACCTTTGGAACAAGCTTCCTATTAATGTTAAACAAAGCTCCTCATTTGCCCTATTTAAGCACATGGATGGGTGACCGGAAATTCACTCCACGGGTTCCACCTGTGTGCCTCTTGGACAGGAGCAATTAGGTGCTGATTTTAGTGTCTGCTTGAACTAGGCACCCTTGGGAACATGCATTGAACTTGGCTAGGCTTGTAAAGGCCCTGGGGCCATTAGCCTAGTAATCTCTTATATTTCTATGGTACCTGCAGGTTTAGCAGTAATCATGATGGTGATAGTACATGGGCGAGAATTTAAAAAAAATGTATGTTATAAGGTATGGAAGTACAAGTCTGGAGAAGTGAAGAGATTTTACATAAAGAGAAAGACACACGGAGAGTATGGTAAACATTAAGGAGAGGGAGATATTTTTAAGTAAATAAGGTGAAGCTAAGTTTCTGGTTGGTTTTCTTTACAGCCTGTTTTATGTGACAGTTAAAGTTCAGATTTTCATCAGAGATAACTACTAATAGATTAGTATGGGTTACTAGTTCTATCTTACTATGAGTGGATGAGGAAACAAAAAAGTGCTTAGTGTTCACAGATAGCTCCTTGAGAGGGAATAAGATCATCTTAGATTTCTTTAGATTAAGGAGTAATTGTGAGTCTGCAAGTCTCAACAGAAATGAAGGAGTCCTGAGTGAGGTATTGTAGCTTATCTAGGTTTTAGCTAAGCAGATGAGGGCAGTGTCTCTGAACTCCCTGGAAGCACTCCTCACCTTCGAAGATGCTGAGATCTATGCAGTCACTGAGACTTGATTTAAGGCCACAGAGAGCACCGTGGCCATGCAGGGCTACAATGCATTCCATATATTCAGACCTCAAAATGATTGTGAAAGAACCAAAGGTATAAGTGTATCCATCTTCATTAAATCCAAATACACCTTGAGACTGGTTAAACAGTATGACTGTCTTGAGCTACTCCCAGTCCAAATAATTTTAGGTAAAACTCCCTACCACATCATTGGTAGCTGCAAGTCCCCCAACATGAACCATGAGAAGCACACCGCCTACCTGGACTTGCTTGAGCCACTGACTATACAGCCAAACACCTTGGTCATGGAAGATTTCAACCATCCTTCTATCAAGTGGGTGATGTACACGAGCACAAGCTCAATCACCCTGAGCTTCCTGGACTTTGTTAATACAAATGCTATGGAACAGTTAGTCTGCACCCCGACAAGGTGCTCAAATGTTCTGAACTTAGTATTCACCAATATGGGGGGGGGTCACTGCATTCACCCCCTGAGTTCTGCCCTCCCTAGTAAGGTCAGACCATAAATCTGTCTCGTTCGAAGTAACAATTAGACATGACACCTCCACAGAAGCAATAAACATGAGAAACTTCTCCAAAACAAACTATAGCCTAATAACAGATGGTTTGAAAAGTTTCAAGCCCCCTGCTAACACATCCAATAATTACTTCTATGCAGAGGAGTGCACAAACACTCTGTATAATCACTTAAACAACTGTATTGACTCTACTGTACCTGTCAGGAGCAAAACTAAATCTCCTGTAAAAACAAGCCACCCTGGTGGACCTCAAGTATAAACAGGTTATATGACAAAAGGAAGAAACTGATATCTGATATCTAAGAACAAGAGGGAACTTAGTCAGCAGAGACAGAATACCCTCCACAGCTTGAACAAGCAAATCAGATATCTGGTAATGTCCTCGAAAGCTAATTATGAGGTTGCGTCCCTAGCTACAGACAATCATAAGGCATTCTTTAGCTATGTCCAAAATCTAACAGGGAATATCAAGCTATGTGCTGAACTCATAGTTGATGGTATCACTCACACTGACCCTAAGGAAATTGCCAATCTGTTACCTGACAGATATGGCACAAACTTCACCCCCTGTCCCCATCAGCCATACCCCAAAGCATACCTGACACCTGTCCTCTCCCTCAGTGAGCAGGTCATATCCACGCTCTCCAAGGCCAAAAGCACAGCCTCTATGGGACCAGATAACAACCCAGTCTGCTAACTAAACAACCTAAATCATGACCAAGCAGATCCACTTGGCACTTTCTTTAACCATACCCAGAGCACTGGCTTTGTTCCAGCAGAGTGGAGAACAGCAACTGTAATGCCCTTACACAAAGTGGGTCCATCAACCCACCCTGGAAGCTATAGACCCATAAGCCTAACCAGCCTTATCTGCAAGGCCATGGAAATAATCATCATGGAACTTATCAACAAGGACATAGGCAAACTTCAAACTCTCAACCCAACCCAGTTTGGCTTCATTAAGGGTAGATCATGCTTACTAAAACCTGGTAGAATTCTTCAAGAATGTCACCAAAGCCCTGGATGAAGGCAAGGCAGTACATTCGCCTTTCTTGACTTAGTCAAGGCTTTTGACACAATACCCCACTCAGGAATCACTGATAAACTCAACCAGCTGGGGATTAACCCATATGTCACTAGATGAGTAGCCAACTGGCTCACCAACAGAACCCATACTGTCGAAGTTGTGGATTACACCTCCAGAAGTAGAACAGTTACCAGTGGGCTACTGCAAGGTTCTGTGTTGGGCCCTTTGTTTGGCATCTATTTCTTGGAAGTCCAGGTGAAAGCAGACAGCCCATAGCTTACCAAGTTCGCAGATGACTACAAACTGGGATAGACTGTGTAATTGGGTCAGGGTTTAATTATTAGTTAATGTCAGACCCAAAAACTTTATGGTTACTCTGATTTTCAGTATGTAGTTTTGTATAGCATTTCTCTTTTTCATATCTAATCTTATTTTAGTGATGTTTCTAAACTGGTTATATAATTGATGACTGGATGTGGTATTATTTGCATGCTTTTAATGGTTTTCATTAACTGTTGAGTCTTATTTGGCAGCCAGGGTGCACGGTTATTTTAAACTTTTTTGGTTCTGATGGAAGCAATATCATTCAGTATTTGATAATTATTGAGCTGAATAGGGCAGTGGCTTCATCTTTATAGGCTGCTTCTGTCACCATCCAATTGACTGCTTTCAAGTTGGAGATAAATGAATCTACATGGAAGGAGAAGAGGTTATGGTGCTCTTTGTGTACAGTGGTGTTCTCTCTTATAGTGAAGATACGGAAATGATCTCTTAAGATGTCTGGAAGAGAACTGACTGTATTCATGTTGGTTAGTATCCAATCAATTTTTGTTTGCTTTATTGTTTGGTTAGTTGTATCTAGCAGGGGCAGAGATAAGTTGATAGAAGATGTAATGATTCTCTGCATAATGCACTTCCATACAGATTATGGCATTAATAGTGGGTCAGTATCTATAGTTTGCCAGTCTATGTTGAAATTGTCTAATATGTTGATTTCTTGTAAAATGTGGGGCCGAAGAGAGAGAGAGAGAGAGAGAGACAGACAGAGACAGAGAGAGAGAGTGATTCTTCTGTAGAGTCTATATCATTACTAGTGGGTGGAGATAATCCCTATTATAAGCAGACATTTCTATGTATTGCAGTTTGATAAACGATATTAGGGTCTCTGCATTTTTATTGTAATATAAACTAACCCCGAGACCTTGGTATGTATTGTAACCAGTGCTTTCCCCATAGCCAGTGGATCTTGCTCTGAAGGCTTAGACTACTGCCTTCACTTTCTTTACCCAAGCATCATGGCAGATGTTGATTTCCTTTTTTTCCCTTTTTTTCCCTGAATCTTCTCCAATGTCTCTCATTTCTTTGCCACACTGAACTATTTGTACCTCTATCATATCAAGAAAAAGGCACAGGGTAAAATCCCTATGATTCATTAGTTCTATGGGAGGAGGGCTTAATCAGCTCATCAACCCATTCACTCCATACAGCGGTGAGAGTCAGACAGCATTGGGTGGGCTAGTTTACAAGACATAGTGACTCCCCTGCTAAACCATGGTGTTCCTAACTCCTATGGCAGCTATCTTGAATTCCACTATGTGTTGTCTTCCTGCAAGAAGAAGGTGTGAATCTATGCATGCATACCCTAGCTAGTATGGTGTACTGCTTGACAGCATCAGTTCAGCAGCCCCCCCCCACTTTTACAGACACATCTTCCAATATTCCCTCTAGGTGTCAGACAAACAGTGAGACAGAGGCTACTCCCTTCTTCCAGGGACATGAAAGCTGCCAAATGACAATCACTTCCATCTACCCTATCCCATCACCCCCAGCTAGTGTGGTCTACTACTGGCAGCATATGCTCAGCAGGCCCAATCTCTGCAGGTGTGACATAGAGTGCTCCCTCTAGATGTCAGACAAACAGTGAGATTCAATCAACTACTCAACTCCCTCCTATCAGGGGCAGGCACACATGCAAATGACAGTCATTCCCATCCTCCTTATCCCATCACCTACAATACATGTGCTGAGAGCTGAACACATGCTATCTGGTTTGCAGCCAGAGATTCATCCCTCTGCAACAAGAGGGCCAACTTTGTGTATCTTCTTCTTGTGCAGTTATGTCTTTTTCCTTTTCATTTGAGTTTTGCTAGCTACATGGAGGTAACCCTTTTTGCCAATGTCCTTAGTGATGCTATAATCTTAATCCATTAACTTGATTCTCATGTCCAAATGCAAGCTTGCTTTCATACCACAAGGTATCCCTTCATTCCAAAAATACTAATAACATCCGCCCACTCACCTATTAAAGTAAGTCATTGTTTCTGCAGTCAATTCATTGCCATTGTTATCTGTTTTTTTTCTCCAATGAGCATTAAACTTTTTGCAAGCTACAACAGTAAGCCCACATACTCCTAAAAGAACATTTTTAAATTTCAAGTAGACCAAACAATCAGGGTCAGACATTTTTGAGAGATTACATTTTACTTTTTTTTTTGTTTCTTTGTTACAAGATAAAATAAAATTAAGTCTCATTTTGGCCATGGTCAGTTTGGTTTTGTTTGCACATCTGTTCAGGTGTCTAAATGCAACTGCCAAAGTTACCCCCTCTTTACCCTAAGCAAACAGTTTAGTACTTACCTTGGGATCTACATCTGTGATTTCAATTTTGGTTCTCAGTCATCACTTCTCTTTCATGTTAGCACTCCTCCATCCTGTGTAGCATGAAAAGTCGATGAGGATGCTTGTTCTTCCTCCTCCATGGCTTTACATCTCATTCTCCAGTCTCTCTACTGGTCTAAGCATCCAGTTTCATGTCTCAGCTATAGTTTTTCAGTTCACGTTGCATTTTGAAATCATCTAGGAATGTTCTGATTGATTGTCTACATGTTCCATACTTCCCCGACACTGCAAGGTTGTCTCTGTATAGAATGGACTGAATCTTAGCTGCACCCAGGATAGCTATCATGTCAACCTTACATACTTGTATGTTCGAGTCTTCTCAGCTTACATTCTTTAAACAGCCATGAAGCTAACATGTTTTCATATTCTACAGAAGTCAGTTCTCCCTGTTTCCTAAATACTATATTTAAAAAAAGTGAAATAGCCATTGGCAATGTATACCACCACAAGTTTAGCATTTGGCTGTAAAAGTACAAACATTTTCTAGTGATGAGACTATTTTGCAACCCATAAGATTTTAGTTTACAATAACTATACCACCGCAAATCAATTTAGTGTGTGGCAAATGGGCATATAATTTCATGTCTGTCAACAATTAATATGTGATAGTCGGGGACTAAGGTTACATAATTTGCACCACTAACTACTAAATAATAAGTAATGAGCAGTTAACCTTAAACAATATGGTAAATGTGCAGCACAGCCTTATGTAAAAGCCAGCCACCACCACAGCCAGATTAGCTTTACATTGTACTCAGTAAATCAGAGATATAATCACCAGATCCCCAGGATTTTATCCAGCTTAGGTTGACAACAGTGCCTTTCAGTGTCATCTTGCTAATGGCAATGAAACTTGTCCAAGATTATTTTGCACTCAAACATACACAATACTTTCTAGGAGTGATATTTATGGAGTACCAGTACACCTTCCCTGTCTTAATGGCAAAACAACTTCAAACAACAATCTTCTGGAACTTTATGAACACAATTACCTTTTACCCTTAAAATAAACAAATCATTAAATAACTGTCTGATAGCACAAGTTTGTATAGCTGTTTATGTAAACCCTAAAGCGTATACATAAACCATTAACTACACACAGTTAAAACTGAATAATAAAAGCCTTTACTTGATGTCAATAACAGAAAGTAAGTAATTTTAAAATTAGACATACAATTGGCTTTATACTTGCAAAAAGAAATAAAAAACAAAAATGGGTTAAAACAGATAGATAGATGCTATCCAACTGGTTATTTGGACCTCTCATTGCCAGCAAGTAAAACAATTTGTAAATTCTAACTATGTTTCATCTAGAAGGCAAAACAACAGTTAGTTAATTTCACAAGAATATTTATATTAGATTGAGCACTATTCCAGGGATGCAATTCCCATTCGTATACTCTAGAATCAATACAGTAACTAAGTGAATAAATAGTCTGAATACTTAAAAGAGTTCCATGCAGTATTTCCTGCGTTACTTCTGACTGAATATATGGCGTTCTTCCTACATAGTTCCCACACTTTGGGAGAGGGACTCAAAAGTGTTAGTTATTTTGACCTGGAGTAACCTTTCAAGGAACATCTAGCTTTAATCAGTACTAAAGTGTACACATGTGCAAAGTCAGTTTCACTCTTTAATAACACTGCTGTATTCAAAATGGCAGCAACTGCATACTCTATACAAGTCATATAATATCTCCTGCAAAATTTACTGCAATGTCACTGTTTTAATCACACTTTTAATGAAAATCAATTTCATCCACTTAATGCAGACTTTCAATGCTTTTTGTTTTCCTGAAAGAAAATCACAGACTTCACTCATACGTACCACATTTCTTCTGTGAAAACAATTGTTTTTTCTTTAGCACAGTAGTACTTCTTTGCTATGTTGCTACTTTCATGCAGAGAAGCAAATTATAAGTGAACTGAAATAGATAGATAGATAGATATATAGATAGATAGATAGATAGATAGATAGATAGATAGATAGATAGATAGATAGATACATAGATAGATAGATAGATAGATAGATAGCTGTACATATAAATAAGGATATATATATATATATATATATATATATATATATATATATATATATTGAAAATAGAATATAATGAGTGACAAAAGCATAACTGAGTTCTATGGCTAAACATGTTCATATATTTAGCAAAGTTGCACCACTATATCCTATTTGCCTATATTATTGTGTTTTCATCTTTAAGCTATTTTTCAGTTCATTTTTCCTTGTATTTGCCCTTCACTTCCTTTAGGGTGAGATCCAGTTGTAGAGCCTCTCATTTACTCAGGCATCAGAGTTGTTATTTTTTAGAGCTTTACCCCACCATTGATGACTGATGTGAGTGCCTGTCTCACACTGAAATCATTATAAGACCTTAGTATTGCACTCACTAGCTAGGTTAACCAAGCCTAGCCTTCCAGTCATGGATGTTTTATCTGACAGGTCTCACTTGTATGCAACAAACCATCTAATACACAACTAGTAAATCACAACAGAGCAGACTAGATGCCTTTTCTATATCATTCTTCCTTTTTCTACCTAGCTGTTCCAGTGCTCTAGCCATTAATTGAACTCGGTATGTCTCTACTGTAGTCAGGGCTTGATTTCTCTCCATCACATAACTGGAACATTTTCTAATTTATTTTTTCATAGTAAATGTGTGGACACATTGCAAGCTGACAATAACATAACTGCAAAAAATAAAACCATATTCTGTTAAAGCCAACAAATATATTAACTATGGAACTACAAAGTTGTCTATGCAGGTGTTTGGGAGTCAGCATTAACAGAATATTTCCACTTTGCTTGAAACAAAACTACATACCGCAATAGAGATGCCTCTTTACAGAACTTCATATAACTGTTATGGCCAGCGGGTAAAATTACCCTATAAAACCCACTTTGCCAGGTTATGAGCCCTGACTTTCCCACTCACCTCTAACAGTTTCCCGTGTGCTAAGGACTGCATTAATAAATTTGCTTGCACTGTTATTGGTGGGGCTGTCTGCTTTCACCTGCAAGTTATACTTAATTAGCTGCCAGTTTAAGTAAGAAGAGTGAATCTTTCAAAGCTTATGTAACAGTAGTGCGAGAATCTGAGAATTACAGCTCAGCAAGAACAACGCAAGTGTTAAAGTTAATCTGTTCAGGCCACGTGTTGTAGCTCCTCTTTAAAAACAACTGGCTTGGGGTAATCCCAAAAAAGTATCAAACTAGTCTACTAACAACATTTTCTGGCATCACTGACAATTAGTTGAGACTCACACAAAGATGCTGGCCAGTCTAGACAGAGTATTAGAGAATACAAATATTTAATCTGGCACTGCCAGACAAATACACTATTTTTCTTACAGCATGTTGCATCTCTTGGAGCAGATAAAAGAGACATCTAATCTGTACAGCCAAAGACTCTGTGCAAGCTTCTCTCCTAGATCAATCTGAATTCATTGAAGAGTCTTCCTGGCTTGTACCATTGACTAATAACACTTTTATTTTACAGTTTATGTTGGTACTCTGTGTGATCCATAGGACCCAAGTGGCTATTTTATCTTGGGGATTAACATCAGACTTTTGCCCTTCAGCTTATCTCCTAATATATGGTAAAAAAAATTCTCATGTCTTCACCAAAAAGGAATTCTTCTTTAGAGATCCACCAGGATATTATTCTTTCCGTCTAACATCTCCTGCCAATAATACATCTCCCAACAAAAGTTATGTTTTTATTTGATGTTTTTACACTGTGATCCCAATTGCTAGCATGAGCTATCCAAAGTATATCCTTCGTCCAGTTGCTGTACCCTAAGCCATCTAATGAACTAGTTGCAACCAGGATTGAAGACTTTATTTACACTGTTGTTTCATTTTGTCACTTTTTTACCTAGCTACCCCATGATAAAATAAATCATACTCACCAAATCTCAAAAGAAAAAAAATAATAATGTCCACTTTGAATGAAAAATGGGGCCAAGATTCCCATATACAGTCTGCTTAGTAGCTTCTGAAGCATATACCTCTAAATCCAGCAAACCCAAACCACCCTGCAAGAAGGGTAAAGTAAGCAGCTGACATTAAAATGTGTTGGGAGGGGGTGAGTTCACTGGACTAAATAAAGAATACATTTCCTGAATGTAACATGGAAATGGGTGGGGTGCACTGGAATACCCTGAAAGACAAATAAAATAAATGGGAGAGAGCATCATGAAATTGCCTGGATACATTGCATGAGTTTCAGTCACAAAACCGTTCATGTTGTGGTGTAATACACAACATTCTAGCATATTCATGAATGGATTACATCATTGTAGCTTCTATGTTTTGAAGTAGGAAGATAAAGATAAGTCATCTGATTTTAGATGCAGTAAGAAACAATATTTGGTCAGTGACATTACATTTGTTTGAAAATTTAACAGCACCACCTTAGTTTTATATTCATTAAACCTAAATCTGCACAAGCTCCCTAACTGACTAAGTTCTTGAAAAAGTAAAAAGATGTCCTTGTCACAGTTAGTATGATGTAACAACAAGCAGTCACATAATACAGAGATTTTATAAAAGGTATCTCTCAAAGTGAATCCTTCAATTTCAGATGAAATAAGGGAAAAAAACAAGGCAGAATGGGTATCACTACCTTGTACCTTTACTCATAGACATAGAATCAGATATTATCTCCAGTTTTACCCTTGCCATTGAGTGGTGATATATGGATGCCATCATCTGGGCAATGCAAAGTTTGATAGGGTTTCAAAAAGAATCTCACAATCCACTCTGTCAGAGGTTTTCGTAGCATCCTGGCTTGCTACAAGAAAGGGCTATTGACAGCATGTTCCATCTTCAATAAGTAGCACAATTTGAAATAATGTAAGGTGACTCCACTCAGAATAAAACTTGTTTGATATTGATCTAGATAGGTCATAGAGGGGAGGGGGTGGGAAAGTCCATCTGGCATTATACCCATGAATAGTTTATAAGCATGATTTAAAATAAAATTTAATCTTCAAAAGGCAACCAGTGTGGAATGTTTACCAGGCTTAAGTATGACAATAATTATAGCTTCTTTCCAGGATGAAGGAAATTGACCTGTTAATAATACATGACTGGCTACAGCCATGAAATTACAGATGAATACCTCACCTCTCATTTGTAAATTTTTAGAGAGCTCTCATCTGAAAGATGACTTTTTCACATAGCTTGCTTGTTTAATACTTCCAAAATTTAATTTTCCTCAATCTGATCTATAAACATCTGAGAGTATTCCTAAGTTACTTAAAGTATTTGTAAATTATCAAGGTAATCCCTATTTAACAGACTGTCAGTCCTACCTTCAGTTTTCCTGGCATATAATGTCTGTGAGAGGGAACAAAGGCCTATAGGACCTCTGAGGGGTCTATATATTTTTAGTGTAATTGGGTCTTATACAAGGGTAACCATCTACTGTACAACCTCGAACTATACTACTGATCTAATCAGCTTATCCTGATCTAATCAGCTTATCCTATAATTAAAAAGATCATCTCTACTTGACTCCAAGTAGACTATTCTCTATCTGTTAAACGTAGCACTTGCTCCTACAGTACTTATTACCTTGATACGGCACTCTTGTCATAGATAGTACCCCAAAAAGGCAACCCCCCATTTCTCGGTCACCCACGTTCCCCGGAATCTTTTTTAAAGTTTTTTTTGTCTATTCCTTCTAGCATGTCGAGGGATCAGTTGCTAGTGTCCTCTCCTGCTCAGCTGGTGAACCTGGGAATATTGAGGCAATGTTACAATTGCCTCATGTACACAGACAACCCTCTCCTCCTCCTCCCACAAAACACAAATACATGCGAGAGATGCAACTATACGGCCAAACTGGAGGCTGAGCTCTCTCAACATAGGACTGGCAAGACCAGTCAGGAGGAGAAGGTTACCACACACACTATAGACCCAGTCTCACATAGTACCATTACAACCTCAAATCATACACATAAACACACAAAGACATACTCGGAGGCTCTGATCAAAAATCTACCAAAACAGCAGAGGCCACCAAAGCAGACACCCAAACAACCACCACCTCAGAACACAACACCTGCAACACATAGACCTCACAGTCAGAGTGTCAAACAGTCACAGCCCTTAAGGCCAAACACAATGCCAGACACACTAGTCATTGGTGACTCCATAGTCAGACACACTGACGTCCCGCTCACCAGACTGAGTAAGGAGAAGGTCACAGTAAGCTGCCTGTCGGGCGCTAGAATCCGCCACATAACGCAAGCACTCAGGTCTCTCAACAGCAGGTACAAATATGACTCAGTCATTGTCCACGCTGGTGTAAATGACCTGAGACGTACCTCCTTGGACTACATGAAAAGAGACATTGAGGAGCTCTCTGATTATGTAGCCCAGGCAGGTATGACCCTGACCTTGAGCAGTATCCTACCTTCACCAAGAATGATGCCACAATACAGAGATAAGATGATCAGCTTTAACAATTGGCTTAAACACTGGTGTCATTCAAAGGGGATCCAGTGTCTGTCTGCCTGGGATGACATGCTGGACAAGCCACGCTGCTTCGCAAGGGACGGCTTGCACCTGTCACCCTGGGATTCGGATATTGGCAAAGGCTCTTGCCACCCCATAGTGCCTTTTTAGGCAAGGCTCAAATTCTAAACCTACCACCCTAGAACACAAAAAGGAAAAAACTAAGGGTAATGCTGCTCAATGCCAGAAGTCTAAATCTCAAAATGCACGCACTCGAGGCCCTTCTCAGTATGGAGAACATCGATGTCTGTGCTGTGACAGAAACCTGGTTCAAGGCTCCTGAGAGCACCCCAGCGCTATCAGGTTTTACCTCATATCATGCGTTCCGGCCCCAAAATCTGGACAATACCAAGAAAGGAGGGGGTATCCATATTCATCAAGGACACCCACACCTCAAGACTGGTGGCAACGCACGATGCATCGGAGACCATCCAGGTGCAATTAACCATAGGCAAGACTGCTCTGCAAATTGTAGCATGTTACAGGCCACCCTCACAAACTCAGGAACCTCACATGGCCTTCCTGAAAACACTAGAGGATAAATGTATCACCAAACACCATCATACTAGGTGACTTCAATTACCCTAATATAGACTGGGAACACTACTCAAGCCCAAACACCCTAGCCCAAAAGTTCCTGGAATTCATAAACTCAAATGCCATGGAACAACTAGTCACCATCCCACAAGAGGAGATAACATACTTGATCTCATCATCACGAACATGGGAGCACAATGTTCAACACCGGAGGTGTACCCCTCACTGGTGAGATCAGACCACAAACTAATCTTGCTGGAGGTCCTCATCCCACCCCACCTGAAATAAAAGACCACAGTAAAGAACTTCTCAAAGCCGACTTCACACTTCTAAAGACTAGTGTGGTCTCCTTTAAGGCCCCGAGCCGGCGGAAAACAGTACTCAAGCCGCTGAATCACTTACAAATGCCTTCTACCAGCACCTGCAGGACTGCATGGATAAGGCAATCCCAAGCAAAACAAAGACTCTTTGTACCAAAGGCAAGCATCCAGTCTGGTGGACCCCAGCCATAAACAAACTCTACAACAAAAGGAGGAAGCTACTACAAGATAGAGCAAAATCCTTAAAAGGTAAGACACCCTTGATCACTATAAGTAAAAACTAAGAGCTCTCATAAAATCATACAAAGCAAATTTCGAGAGAAAAATAGCTAAAGACTCAAAAGACAATCATAAGGCCTTCTTTAGCTATGTTAGAAACCTGGGAGGAAACTCCCAGATATGCTCAGAGCTAGTTCAAAATGATGTGAAGATTACTGATCCTACAGACATTGCCAACATACTGGCTGACAGGTTCAGTGCAAACTTCTCCCCCCCCCCAAAAGGAGAGATATCTATACCAAACGATTGCAGCCCCCCAAACATCTCCAGCGCCCAAGTGAGAACTGCTCTCTCCAAAGCAAAAACACAGCATCCATGGGACCTGATGGTGTCCCCGGCTGTGTGCTCCATGAACTCAATGAGGAATTAAACCCACAGCTAGGACAGCTGTTTAATCAAAGTCTTACCTCTGGATACTTACCCAGGGAGTGGCGCACTGCAACTGTGGTACCACTTCACAAAGGTGGTGCCTCCACCGACCCTGGAAATTACCGGCCCATTAGCTTGACAAGCCTTATCTGCAAAGCCATGGAGAGGATCATAATGGACCTCATAAATAAAGACATAGGGAATTTGCAGACTTTGGATCCAACCCAGTTTGGCTTTGTCAAAGGCAGATCATGCCTTTTAAACTTGGTTGACTTTTTGAAACAGTCACCAAAGCCATTGATGAGGAAAGGCAGTCCATACAGCCTACCTCGATCTGGCTAAGGCCTTGATACAATACCCCACTCGGGTATCATTGAAAAACTCATCAGCTTAAATGTCAACCCATACATCACAAGATGGGTTGCAAACTGGCTGAGTGACAGAACCCACAGGGTCAGAGTTGCTGGAGCCATGTCAGACTCAAAGCCTGTCACAAGTGGTGTCCCACAGGGCTCAGTCCTGGGCCCACTCTTGTTTGGCATCTACTTTTCCAAGTACAAGCAAACACAGGAGGGTTATGGCTGACAAAGTTTGCAGATGACTGCAAACTGGGCGCCATAGTAGAAAACACATCTGATACAGATATCCTTCAGAAGGGTCTCACAGAAACGGATAACTGGTGCCAGAGCCACGGCCTAAAGTTAAATGCCAAAAATGCATAGTCATACCCTTCGGGAAAAACAAGGTTACCCCTAGCTACCAAATAGGTGGCAATCCACTGAGCACAGAAGAAGTTATCAGGGACCTGGGGACCCAGGTTGATAGTAGTCTGTCATTCGACACCCATGTAGCTAAAGTAGTTAGGAAGACCTTCTACATTGCCCACCTTATCATGAAGGGATTCTCATCTAGATCAAGGGAGGTCATAGTCTCCCTTTACTCATCACTCATCAGACCAATGATTGAGTACAATGCCCCATTCGGAATGTATCTGACCCGACACTTGCAGCAGCTGGAGAGGCCACAAAAGTTCCTCACCAAAAGGATAAAGGGTCTCAAAAATCTGTCCTATGCTGCCCGACTGAAAGAACTCCAGCTCTATTCAGTCGCACCTTGCTCAGAGGTGACCTTTGCCTAACATACAAGGCCATGTCAAACCCAGATTTGATGAATATGCTTCACCTCAAAAATCTAGATCCATCAGAGCCACAAGGGCGGAGACTTAAACCTTGACACGGCTATTAATAGGACGTGCTGGAGGATAGATTCATCACCCAAAGACTCCCTATGCTGTGGAACAAAATCCCGGTACATGTGAGGCAGAGCACCTCGCTGGCCTTGTTCAAGAGAAATCTTGACCAATGGATGGGAGATCACAGATATACCCCAGGGATTACCTCAGTGTCACTGCTCGACAGAGGCACAGCAAAATAATGGGTATAGTTCCCCATACTAAAGGGGTGGCGTAAGCCACAAAACGATGGGCTAGGCTTGTAAATGCCCTCGGGCAGATAGCCTAGTATGAACCTATGAACCTATGAACCTGCTGTCACAGTTTCATCCACCACATTATTTGAATGCAAATATGTGGTTGCACTCTTGAGTAACCTCTCTCATTCACAATCCACACTGACGATATTACAAATGAAGTACTTTCACAACTCAGATTTGTTACAGAATCCCTCATCTTTTTTACCAGCATCCAGGAATGCAACTGTTAAGAATACACTCCTACCAAAACTTAAGTATGGTCTACCCTTAATGGCCGTACATTCCAACTACAGTACTCCAAAGGTAGAAGATTACCGAAAGCAAAATTTTTCAACTTGTGCTTATTGATAAATTCTCAGACACACCACTGTAACCTCTTCAAAGATCTACTCTGGCTATCCATAACTGAGTACTTAACTGACTCTTGTTCTAAGTATTAAAACAGGGATACTGGCCACCCCTAATGTCTGAAGTACCTATTCAGGGACTAAAGCTATGCTCTAAGAAACACCCAATGTGATTGCATGACACTAATCAGACCACTCTTCAAAGATAAAAAAGAAAAAAAGATTTTATCTGCCTCTTGGAATCATTTGTCTATTGAAATGAAATCAATATCTACACTGAAAGACTTCAAAAATGCACTTTGAAAACATATCAGGCCGGATTCACAAAGGCTTGCACGGAGTCTAAGACTAGAGTAAGACTCCATGCAGCCAACATGTCCGCAGAGCGATCCAGGAACAGCCGGTAGGGGCGTGCAACAGAGCTCCTAAAACGAGTCTTACACGGACAGGGCTTGGATATGCAAATTACCTCAATTGCAGGCGAAAGCTATGCAAATGAGGTAAATTTGCGATCCAGGAAACCCGAACCTGTCCGAGTAAGAGTAGTGTTATTTGCAGAAATGTACTCTGTTGACAACTGAGTACGGTTCTGCAAATAGCAAAACGGAGCCGTGAAAGATCCAAAAAAAGGATGCATCCAGTTGAGGAAGCATGACAATGGCCAAAAATACGGCCATTGGCAATGTTCACCAATGCAAAATAAAAATAAAATAATTTTTTTTATCCTGATCTCCAGTGTTTAAGTGTAGCGCAGCGCCGCGAAAACACGCTGCGCTCTAAAAAACAGAAAACCAATAATTAAAATCCACAAATGTGGATTTTATTGCAATTCTTAATTTACAATGTAAGGGAATGGCAGGCTGAAGACAACATGGCTACCGAGTAGAGGTTGCTAAGGGGGGAAGCTCAGTCTAAGAAATGTAACCAAGCATTAGTAGGCAATCCTAGGCAAATGAGGGTTAGGATAGTGAATCCCAAGTTTACATAGCAAATGAGCACAGTCAGTGGATTTTAGGAGTAGGAAAAGGGGAGTAACAGAGTAGAAGATAGGTGACATCATGAGGGGGGTATGTATGAAAGAAGTGAAGCTCATTGGAGCAGAATGGCATGTGTCTGCTTTCAGTTACACATCACTGCAAGAGGGGTGTCAACAGGTAGCCTAGCTAAAGGCAAGAAATTGAAGGTGTATGCCGTGGATAACACTAAAGCTTCTTGCTGAAGTGCCTGCAACGTGTATGTGTGCGGGTCCGCACCTGTATATCCGAGTAAGACTGTGTGCACGCGTGTATGCCTGTGTGCACGTGTTTAAGCCAGAGTAAGCATGTCTAAGGCTGTTTAAAGTTGTGTAAGCGCGTTTGCGTCAATGTGCACGTGTTTTAGCAAGAATAAGTAAGTTTTAGTCCGTGTAAGCATGTGTGCGCACTTGTGAGTTGGTGTGCACGTGTTTGCACTTGTGTGTGCGGCGCTGCCCCCCTGAGGAAACAGAAAGGAAAAAGGAAGCACAACAAATAGGAAGTTAACCAGGGAGTACTAGCAAAGCTAGCAGGTGAAAACAATCAGAATCATGCAATTACACAGTACACTAGCCCAGCCCAGCCCAGCACTTACAACTCTGCAAACAACATTCCACTATGTTTCTCTCAAGAGACACTGCAACACTGCAGTAAGCTAATAGAAGTGAAAACTGAAAAAGCTTTACTGAGACAAATAAATGTTAGGGGCTGCCACTGCTGTTATAAGGCGACATATGCAACATGCTGAGGGTGATGACAATGCGAATGCTGCTGGACAACCCACTGTGAGGAGAGGGAAAAGAGTGCACAGGCCCAGGGTAACCTATCAGGGGCTACATGAGCTGGAGATAGTGGAGCGCTATAGAGTGGACAGAGACCTCTTGCAGCAAATTGTTGAGCTGTGCAGGCCACGCCTCACACACACTGAACCAACAGAGGGGAACCCATCCCAGTGGAAACCAAGGTATGTGTTGGCCTAAGAATATTAGCAACAGGTACATTCCAGAGACCAACTGGTGATATGATGGGAATATCACAGGCATCAGCATCCAGGGTACTGCACCAGTTCCTGGATGCCATGTCAGCACATGTCGGTGATCATGTATATTTCCCCAATTCCCGTGAGGTATTGCAGCAAATAGCAGAATACCCTGAGGTAGTGGGTGCAATAGACTGCGAGCACATACGCATCAAAGCACCAGCCGGTGAGCGGGGTAGGGTCTACTTCAACCGTAAGGGCTTCCCCTCCATCAACTGCCGGGTTGTGTGTGATGCCCAGGGCATAATACTGAATGTGTGTGCTGGCTGCCCTGGAAGTTACCATGATTCCCATATCTGGCATCTGACACAGCTGTACCAGACATTTGCCAATGGGGACATCCCTCATGGTCACCTAGTGGGGGATGCTGGCTATGCACTGGAGCTGTGGCTGATGACTCCCATCAGAAATGCACACACACCTGAACAGGAACGCCATAATGAGGCACACGCACAAACACAAAATGTAATCGTGCGTGTGTTTGGCCTGCTCAAGTCATGGTTCCGGTGCCTGGACACATCTGGTGGAGCCTTGCAGTACTCACCAACTGCATGTACCCAAATTGTCATGGTATGTGCTATGCTACATTATTTGATCCTGTGAAAACAGCTGCAGCAGGACCAACATAGGCCTGGGCCAAACAACCCCCCACCATTGCCAAGGCCATCATAGGCAGAGCGTGACTCAGAGGAGGAACAACCTGAGCATGCCCCAGTAGGCAGAAGGAGGCGTGCCCAGTATGCTTTGGCCTTGGCAAAGAGGCAACGCATAGCACATACACTGGCTCAGTAGAAACCCTGGAAATGATACCTCTCTCTGACTCGCACATATAGTAAAAGGGATGCCTAACTTGACATACCTGTTTCCAAACATGTATAGGGAGTGCAGTATGTGCATCCAACATAGGAAGCCCTGCAGCACCACCTGAGGCATGATTGCCATGTGTTAAGCAATATAAAGCAGTGCTAAACAGCTTTCACCACCATTTATTATATGTAAAGCAATTGCACACACTAACACTAGCACAACTATGGTCAGTGTTGAGCAATATTGGGCAACATTCAGCAATGTTGGTTAACGTTGAGCCATGTTGGACAAGCTTGGTCTACGTTGGACATAGCTAAACAAAAGCAAACATGCTCATATTTGCTCTACTGGCCCTTAAGCAGTCTGGTCTGCTCAGTATGAAAATATAAAGCAGTGACAGGCCTCGAACCCAGGATACTGTGCATTACAATCATAGTACCGAACCACTAAACCATGACAGTATTGCAGTGGTCAGCCTGTATGAAGAAATGTTGATAAGTCTATGCAAAGTATCTCATGGAAACCCTGCAGGCACAGCATAATCCCCGTCGAGTTATGACACAAAGGTGAGCCCTGCAGTAGGAATAGAACCTGATTTTCAACACACATATAGTATAAATGTTAATATTGGTCATGTATACACACATCAACAAATGTAGTCCACTTCAGACAGCAACATACTGAAAGGTCACACTGGGCATGCTCACACACTTGAATAAATGAGACAAATGTCAGGCAATAAAACACTGAAAGGACAGACTGGGCATGCTCACGCACTTAGGCCATGTCTGAGTACAGCAGTGGGCCACACATATCCGGCAGTTGCATGTGTTAACCCAGGAACCTCTCACTATTCACCAATCCACCTTGTGCACACAGTTATATGACAACAGACGCATATATAATATATTGGAACCCTGTCATAATAAAATATGTTCTGCAGATACTTAGGTTGCTCGTAGAAAGTGAAAGCAAAGAAGATAAAAAAACTGCAATCAGTATCATCAATAAACAATGTGCATCCCGAACATTAAAATAGGTGCATAGGTTGATACTAGGCTATCTGTCCTAGGGCATTTATAAGCCTATTCATATACAACCCACTGTATCAGTAAATCCAAGAAATAACAAGAACGCTGAGCAAAAAAAACACCTTTATAGCAAAACAATCATTTATAAGCCTAGCCAGAGTGTGTTTGGCTTTCGCAGCCCTGTTAGATTAGTAGACTGTGCCTGTGAATAGTAAGTCACACAAGATAGGCCTTGTACGTTTAGTTTATTGTTTCTCTGTCTAGCAGGGACCCAGAAGACATCCCAGGGGTAAACATATGATCACCCATCCACTCGTCAATATGTCTCCTGTTGGGGTTCAGTGGGGTGCTCTGCCTATGCAGGACTGGGATCCCATTCCAGAGTGAGGGGAGCCTCTGGGATATGAATGTGTCCCTCCAGCATGTCCTATTAATATATCTGTGCTGAGGTGTAAGTCCCTGGAGCGTGTAGATCTAAGGGATCTGGATATCCTGAGGTGGAGCATGTCCATTAATTCGGTGTTGGACATGGCTGTAAACAACAGGCACAGATCGCATCCGAGTAGGCGGTAAGCGACTGAGTAGAGCTGGAGTTACTTTAGCCGGACTGCACAGGGCATCTGCATGAGTCCCTAGATCCACTTGGTGAGGTACTTTTGTGGCCATTACAGTTGCTGCAGGTGTCGGGTAAGGTACATCCCAAATGGGGCATTGTATCTAATCATGGGCCTGATGAGTATAGGGGCACAATGACTTTACTTGATCTAGATGTGGAACATTTTGGGATAAGGTGGGCTATATAGAAGGTCTGTCTAACCACTTTGGCAATGTGATTGTCAAAGGCAAGATTACTAACTACTCGTGTCCCCAAATCCCTAACAACTTCTACCGTACTTAATGTATTAACACCTATGTGGTAATGTGTGGGCACTTTGTTATTCCCAAAGGGGATGACTATGCATTTAATGGCATTTAGCTGTAGGCCATGGCTCTGGCACCAGTTATCCATCTCTGTGAGACCATTTTGGAGGATACATGTGCAGCTGGAGAGTCAAATATGGCACCCAGTTTGCAGTCATCTGCGAACATGGTCAGCCATACTCCTCCTGTGTTAGCCTGTATGTCAGAGAAATATATACTGAAAAAGAGAGGTCCCAGGACTGAGCTTTGTGGGACGCCATGTGTAACTGGTGTAGAGTCAGACATAGCACCTGCAATACTTACCATGTGGGTGCTATCCCTGATCCAGTTAGCAATCCATCTTGTGACATATGTGTCGATATCTAAGCTGGTGAGCTTATGTATGATGCCCGAGTTGGGTATTGTTTTGAAGGTTTTTGCAAGGTCCAGGTAGGCTGTGTGGACTACCTTCCCTACATCTATGGACCTGGTAACTATTTAAAGAAGTTGACCATGTTCAAGAGGCAAGATCTGCCCACAACAAAGCTGAATTGTGTAGGATCCATTGCCTGTAGGTTCCCGATGTCTGTGTGTATGAGTTCCATGATGATACGCTTCATAGCTTTGCAGACCAGGCTATACAGGCTTATAGGGTGATATTGTCCGGGGTCTGTTGTGGCACCAACTTTGTGGAGCGGGACCACTGTTGCTGTACTCCATTCCTTGGGTACATATCCTGTAGTAAGTCTGATATTGAACAGTGACTTCGTGTGAGGGTTGTGTTCTTCATGAAGCTTGTGTAAGATGCAGGTCGGGACACCATCCGGTCCCATTGATGCTGTGTTGTCTGCTTTGAAGATGGCAGCACTCACCTGATCATCTGTGATGTCAGGGAGGCTACACTCTGTTGGGATGGACATTTGCTCATTAGGGGGGATGGGGGGTGACATTTGCACTGAACCTGTTTGCCAGGATGTTGGCAATGTCTGTGGGTTCAGTGTATGTATTGTCATTTTGCAGTAACTCACAGCATATCTGGGAGATGGCACCCAGGTTCATGACATAACTAAAGAAGGCCTTGTGATTGTCCTTAGTGTCTGGTGCAATTTACCTTTCAAAGTGGGTCTTAGATGAATTCATGAGTGAACGTAGTTTCTTGCTAGTACTGATCAGAGATGCCTTCCCTTTTTGGGATTGTGCTCTATCATGTAGTAGCCCCCTCCTTTTGTTGTATAGCTTATTTATGGCTGGGGTCCACCAGACAGGTCCCCTGCCTTTGGAGGAGTGAGTCTTGTTTTTATTTGGGATAGCACGATCCATGCATTCTACTAGGTGTCAATAGAATGTGTTTGTAAAGGATTCAGCGGTCTGAGACGTATTTACATCTGTCCCAGGGTCTTTGAAGGATACCACCTCGGTTTTGAGAAGTGTGACATTTGCTTTTGGTAAGTTCTTCACCGAAAGAACCTAGGATGGGGGTGGGGATGGGATATGGATGTCCAGTGAGATAAATGTATGGTCTGACCTTACCAATGAGGGGCATACCTCTGGCATGGAACATGGAGTCCCCTTGTTGATGATGATCAGGTCCAATATGTTTTCCCCTCTTGTGGGTGTGGCGACCAGTTGTGACATAGCATTTGGGTTTAGAAATTCTAGCAACTGTTGGGCGAGGGTGTTGGGTCTTGAGTAGTATTCCCAGTCAATGTTTTGGTAGTTGAAGTCACCCCATATAATGGTGTTTGTAGAGACCGTCATATTCTCCAGTGTTCCCAGGAAAGCTGAGTGGGGTTCCTGAGTTTGGGAGGGTGGTCTGTAGCAGGCTATAAACTGAAAGGCAGTTTTGCCCACTGTTAGTTGCACATGTATGGTCTATGATGCTTCCTGCAGTGCTACTAACCTGGAGGTGTGTGTATCTGTGATGTACACGGATACTCCCCCTAAATTTCTTCTTCGGTCCGAGTCTTGTGGCCAAAAAGCATGGTATGAAGTATAACCTGGTTGTGCTGGTGTGCTTTTGGAAGCCTGAACCAGGTGTCTGTTACTTTACAGATATCGACATTCTCCATACTGAGGAGAGTCTTGAGTGCATGCATTCTGAGGTCTAGACATCTGGTGTTAAGCAGCATTACCCGTAGTTTCTTTTACCTTGTATTGTCTATGGAAGTGGGTTTGTCTTTTGAGCCTTGCCCAAAAAAGGCACTGTGGGGGTGGCAACAGCCTTAGCCAGTATGCAAAAGTCCAGGGGTGACAGGTGCAAGCTCTCCATAGCGAAGCTACGTTGCATGTCGAGCATGTCATCCCAGGCTGACAGACACTGGATCCCCTTTGAATGACACCAATATGTTAGCCAACTGTTACAAATGATCAGCTTGTCTGTATACTGTACCACCATTCTTGGTGAGGGTAAGATGCTACAGAAGGTCAGGGTCATACTGGCTTGGGTTACATGATCAGAGAGCTCCTCTATGTCTCTTGTCATGTAGTCCAGGGAGGAACGTCTGAGGTCATTCACACCAGCATGGACAATGATGGAGCCATATTTGAACTTGCTTTGGAGTGACCTGAGTGCATGTGTAATGTGGTGGAACCTGCCACCTGACAGACAGCTCAAAGTGTCCTTCTCCTTGTCAGCCTGGTGAGTGTGACGTCAGTGTGTCTGACAATAGAGTCACCTATTACAAGTGTATTAGATGTGTTGTTTAGCCCTAAGGGCAGTGACTGTGTGGCACACTGGCTTTGTGAACCATGGGATATGTGGGTATTGTTGTGGGGTAGCAGTTGTTTGGGTGTCTGCTTAGGAGGTCTCTGCTGCTTAGGCAGATATTATTTAGAGCTTCCGAGTATGTATTTGTGTGGTAATGTATTTTGTTTGTTGTCGCTATAGGTTTATGGGAGACTGGATTTGTGGTGTGTGTGGTTACCTTCACCACCTGATAGACTGTGCCGGTCATGGGTCGAGAGAGCTCAGCCTCCTGTTTGTCTATATAGTTGCATCTCTCACATATATCTGAGTTTGTTGGGAGGAGGTGAGGGTTGTCTGTGTACATAAGGCAGTTGTAACATTGCCTCAAAAGTCCCATATTCACCAGCTGGACTGGAGAGTACACACGGAACCAATCTTTGGACATGCCAGGATATTATGATGACATACTATCTGTTGACTGATCAAAAGGGATCAGTAGGGTGTTAAGTGTGTAAAAGAGTATAACAGGGGTTTAATGCTCAGGTTTGTTGGTGTTTTGGAAAGATTATCTACAAAGGAGTCCAGACAGAACCAGGACACTTCCTTCAGCTATGTCATACATAGCAATGTACACTCATATATGTCCTGAGTCAGGGCCAACTGTACCTGACTGACAATGCTGACATCCTCTCAGACAGGCCCATTCATACATACTCACCTCCCACTGACAAAAGTCCCTATCATCATACTAGGAGATATCACATGTAGAATGGATAAACAGCTCCTTCCAAAGCCAAAAACATGGCATCAGTTGGATTACAATGTTTCCCTATATGTGTCATAAGTGAACTACAGAACAAACAGACCCTGCACCTGAACAGTCTGTTGAGCATCACCCTCTCTACAGGATCTGAAACTGTTGAATGTGTTACAGCAACATATGGCACACCCCACAAGTGTTGGTGCACAACAGACCATGGGAACTATAGTCCTATAAGCCTATGACATCTGATCTGCAAGGCCATTGAGTCCATCATGGTTGAAGTCATAAACAGAGTTATTGGAAGCCGACAAACACACAGCCCTACCAACTGTGGTATGATCATGGGCAGATCATGGTTCCCAAACCTGCTAGACTGTTTGCAAGGCAGCCGCCCAGGTCACACATCACTGAAGGGAGCTACACACGTCCCACATAGACTCTGAAAAGCCCTTTATCAACATCACAGACACATGTTGTATCCACAAAGTCAACAACCTGTGCATAAATATGTATTGTCATATGAAGGAATGGCAATTTGTCCACAGAGAGATCACACAAGCTAAGAATTGTGGAGTCCTGTTCAAGCTAACACCTGCTGACCCACATGGTTCATTCCTGGGATTACATAAAACAAAGTGCACACACATTACCATGTCCAGTCTGATGATGTCAGCATCCTACAAATATAGCAGGAGAAAAGGAAGCACCCAGTAAAATATATAGTGCGTCGTGTTAATGAGTATCTCTTTAGTATCATAACATAGTTAGATCGGGGTTTGATTCCTGTAATTGTTTAGTGTGGGGGTGGTGTGTGTGATTCCCTTTGAGAGGAGTGCCCTTTTTGGAGCCTGGGAAAACACATTAAAAGAGGTAAACTCCTCTTTGGCAGGTCTGATGATGTCAGTATCCCACAAATACAGTAGTGGAGATAAAAACTCCCACTAAAGCATATAGCGCGTCGTGTTAATGTGTATCACTCTAGTATCATAACATAGTTAGGTAGGGGCTTGAATCCTGCAATTGCTCAGTGTGTGTGATTCCCTTTGTGAAGAGTGCCCTTTTTGTAAACTGGGAAAACACATTAGAAGAGGTAAACTCCTCTTTGGCAGGTCTGATGATGTCAGTATCCCACAAATACAGCAGTGGAGATGAAAACTCCCAGTAAAGCATATAAAATGTTGTGTTAATGCGTATCTCTCCAGTATCATAACATAGTTAGATAGGGGTTTGAATCATGCAATTGCTCAGTGAGTGTGTGTGGGGGGGGTGCTGGTGTGTGTGTGTGTGTGTGTGTGGGTGTGTGTGTGTGTGTGATTTCCTTTGAGAGGAGTTCCCTTTTTGGAGACTGGGAAAACACATTAAAAGAGGTAAACTCCTCTTTGGCAGGTCTGATGATGTCAGCATCCCACAAATACAGCAGTGGAGATGAAAACTACCAATAAAGCATATAGCACGTCATGTTAATGCATATCTTTCTAGTATCACAACATAGTTAGGTAGGGGGTTGAATCCTGAAATTGCTTCTTGTGTGTGTGGGTGGGTGGTGTGTGTGTGATTCCCTTTGAGAAGAGTGCCCTTTTTGGAGACTGGGAGAACACATTAAAAGAGGTAAACTCCTCTTTGGTAGGTCTAATGATGTCAGTATCCCAAAAACACAGCAGTGGAGATGAAAACTCCCAGTAAAGCATATAGCGTGTTGTGTTAATGCGTATCTCTCTAGTATCATAACTTAGTTAGGTAGGGATTTGAATACTGCAATTGCTCAGTGTGTGTGTGTGTGATTCCCTTTGAGAGCAGTGCCCTTTTTGGAGACTGGGAAAACACATTAAAAGAGGTAAATTCTTCTTTGGCAAGTCTGATGATGTCAGTATCCCAGACATACAGCAGTGGACATTAAATCGCCCAGTAAAGCATATAGCGTGGTGTGTTAATGCGTACCACTCTAGAATTGTAGCATAATTAGCTAGGAGTTTGAATCCTGCAATTGTTGAGTGTGTGTGTGATTTACTTTGAGAGGAGTGCCCATTTTGGAGACTGGGAAAACACATTCAAAGAGGTAATCTCTTTGGCAAGTCTGATGATGTCAGTATCCCACAAATACAGCAGTGGAAACAAAACCTGCCAGTAAAGCATATAGCCCATCATGTTAATGCGTAGCTCTCTAGTATCATAACATCGTTAAGTAGGGGTTTGAATCCTGCAATTGCTGAGTATGTGTGTGTGTGACACTGTTGGTCAATGGGTTGTGGGTTTTGCTTTTACAACTGTATGACATATCAGTAAAACAACAGTATGTGCATTGCACACTTCAGGTATTTGTGTGGCAAATACCTATATGTACATGTGACCTCAATTGTTGTCTGTGTGGCAAATACATATATGTACATGTGACCTCAATTATTTCATAGGTGTGAAGCCTGCTTTCTACACGAATACATCTGTTACCATTGACAGTCTGTGCTGCTGCTTCTCAGACCTTAGGTCACATATGTATGTATGTGGCAATGCCAGCCACTGTAGTGATCTGTGGCCTAGGTCATCTGTGTCACACATACCCATGACAGTTTCTATAGAATAGTGTGAGTGAGGGTTCATGCCTGGGGTATATGTCAGACATGTTCAAACACAACACAGTCTGTCAATAATGGCCATTCATTATAGGTGTACAATACCTCCATAGATATGCATACAGACCCCTTCTTGCTTATGTGATGCACTGAGGGACATCAGCATACCTTTGGAAATGTGAATACCAAAGGACAGATGACATAACATGTGGCTGTATGTACACATCGGTACCCCTGCTACATGTTGTGGGCTACTACCAATGTGGTACTGTCAGGATACTATGTATAGTAAATGTGGATGACTATGCTATAGTTGGCTTATAGCTTTACAGCATGGGTTGGTCAACAGGTATCTGTCTGTATGATACCCTTGTGGAGGATAAGTGCCTCATCCAGAGAATGCATTGTAGGCCACTGTATGCATTACCAGATCTGGACGGACATATCCCTAGTGTGTTTGCTTGTACCTAGGACGGCTACATGCCAAACAGGAGTGGTCCCAGGAATGGGTGGCGGGCAATGCCACTGGTTACTGGTATAGTATACTACCAGAAGGGCTCAAATGCTACTGTGTATCCTACATCTGTGTGTCAGTTGTCAAGACATCATCTAACAATTGAGTAAAATCAGGCTGTTGAGGTTATGCATACTACCAGAATGCAAAACAATGACTGATATAAACAGCATCACCCACAGCATAGTGTCAAACCATGTCATACACACATGTGTACCCAAGTTGTAACATATGTGTAGTAAAATGCATACTGGCCATCAATAGGAAATATGAAGCATTAACACTGTGTAATACAGGGCGTGTCCACTATGCACATACATGCAGACAGTGCACCTCCATCATGTTCACAAATGTACACCTGCAAATCTGTATTGCACACATCACACACATACCATCCACTCACCAACACATGCTGCCAGTACCGCACACATCAGCCAAGTGGCACAAGGGCAGACAATACAGTCTTGGAATTAACACTGGTTTAAACAATACTACATTGATAATCATAGCTTTAATGCATCATGCCTGCTCAGATATACCTACAAGGATATCAGTACACTTTGCTGTTGACAACATGCTAACATTGCTACACTGCTATTAGGTCACCCTGTGCATCAGCACCATGTAAGCCTGTTCCTGCATCATAGTCAGAGATGACAGGAGGTGGCACAGTTTCATCATATGCACAGGGTGTGTTATTGGTTTGCCAGAGCCCGACAATGACCCATCCAATCGACATGTATGTGTGTGTGTGTGTGTGTGTGTGTGTGTGTGTGTGTGTGTGTGTGTGTGTGTGTGTGTGTGTGAGGGACAACAGTACAGTATGGGTCAATGTTGGTGTAATGTGTGTGTGTATGTGTTAGCCCTAGATGTTTGATTTATGTGTGTGTGTCTGCATGCACACAGTTCCACCTTGAGGCTGCAAAATATGGGAGGTTGTGGGACAGCCACAGACTGTACCTGTCAGGCTGTACAGATCAATGTTTCCAGCCATGGACACAGTACCTGTGCCTGCCAGGGGTGCCACAGACAATATCGGGTACTAAGCCAGACTGGTATGCCGACTGGACCCATGTCCCTGCCGGGACTGGCCAGAGCCACATGCACATGGTCGTCTAGGATGGTCTATTGACAGCCCAGCCCCAACATTGCTGGGGCTGGTACTGTCACTACGGGAGTGGCTGAGACTTGTGTGTTGTCCGCGACGACTGCCAGCTGATGATGTAGCTGGCATACATCCACGTCGACATCTCAGCCATCCTGCACTGTCCTGGCACATGGCCATTACATTGCGGAGGACATCTAGTGTCTCCCCCCCAACGTCTATCAATGACCTCGGTGTAATTACCGATGGCACCGGCAAGGTCACGGATACTGTCATTGATAGCGGTGGTGTGAGCCCTCTGCACCCTTAATCCCTGCCTGGTGTACCATTCCATATGTGCCTGTGCATGTGCCTGCATTACAGCCCTGAACATACCTGAGATTGTGAGACCTGTGGGGGCACATCTGTCAGGGGCATTATGACCAGCAGTGCTCCCACGAGAACCCCTGGACATATGCCTATGTGGTACCCTTCCAGGTGTCTGGATATGGCTGCTGTGTGGGGTTGCATGTGCCATAGATACCACACTATCCTGGTCGATGCCTACTGTATGCTGTTCCTCCGCTAAGGCCATTGGTGTTGAGGGATGTATCGACAGTATGAATGTGCGCATAGATTGGGTGGACAGCAACGACAGACCCTGACAAACCTGCATGTGCCACTACACATGTGTCATCATGTCCACTATTTGTGGCAGTGACTTCAGGTTCCCTGCTGCACTCATCCAACAATATCGCAGCACCTGTGAGAGAAAGACAGGAAACACACTTCACAATCTGTACAGGATGTTAGCACACATGCACACATGAACACATGCACACATGAACATATGAACACATGCACACATGCACACATGAACAGATGAACACATGCACACATGAACACATGCACACATGCACACATACACACATGAACACATGCACATATGCACACATGGACACATGAACACATGCACACATGAACACATGCACACAAATACACTACTCAGTCAAGTTGACACACACACACACACACACACACACACACACACACACACACACACACACACCAACAGCAATATGGAACATATTCATTAGTGGTTGATGGTGGAGTACAGTATCACAAGCCAAAGAGTCCTATCACACGTGTCAGCATGCAGAATGTGTGTTGCTCAACAGCATGCAGTGCGAGTGTGGAGAGTCCTTGTTGATAACAGTATACATGTCGTTGATACATGTGTGTTGTTCAATGATTGGCCTCACCCTGGAACACAATGTATACATAGACACAACATTGCTGTGCAAGTCTGAAACGTTTTCCAATGTCCTGTGCACCATCACTCCTAGGTATACATACCATGGCTGGATGCACACAACTGTGCACCATCACTCCTAGGTATACATGCCATGGCCGGATGCACACAACTGACAGGTGTATAGCAATGAATGCTATGTGTAATACTGTAGTTACTGTAACTGGATGTAGTGCAGTATCACGAGCCATCATCAGGCAGCATCATGTGGTCAATCAAGGCCACTAATGTATGTCACACTGGCAACTATCTTGCTGTACCTGACCTGCACCACTTTGGCTATATTAACCATTTCACAGCCAGTTGTTACATGGGTATGTAAGGTGTTCAATAGGGAGCATTGCCTAACATGAATGTGTTGTGTGTTGAAGCGTGTCACACTGCCCCATGATAGGCCTCTACCCCTCAGGTATAGTATGTGTGTTGTGTTGATGACATTTGGGATACTGGAGTATGACCTTACAGCAGGTGTCTACATACGCCATGTGTATCATATTAACACTTACTGCATATGACAAAGTGGTGTATGTTGTGTGCATGTGTATTGACTCTGCCTATACAATATCCACTACAGTGTACCACAATTGGTTGGGATGCTCTGTGTATTGCATGTGTTTGAGGCAGCTACTCATGTTACTGGGATGTGCATATTCCCACAGAGAACATGCAGATCATGCATTATGTGTAGGTGTTTTACATGTGTATATGGCCTACAAGTCTCCTATGACATGCATATGTTATGTGCTATATTAAATGTAGAACACTCACCAGCATGGGTCTACTGTCTTGCTATCACATCAGTGGGACCTACAAGGATATGAGACAGTTTGTCAGTGTCAACAACTATGGCATTGCTGCTGTGTGTTTGCAATTTTACAGTAGTACAAGAGGTGACAGTCACCGGCATACAAATTATGTTCCAAATTATTAGTACTGCATGACACCAGGCTCCACATCTTCTAAATACACAGTACACATCTGATAAATGCATGTTCTAACAATTGAGCTAACAGTAGTCTACAGATATGCCATGTTACCTGTACGCTCTGTATCTACGTGCTGGGTGACTCCAGCCTCCATGATGACACATGTCTGTTGTACTGGTTGGCTAGGAGCCACCACGCTGAGGAGCAGCTCTTCCACTCTGGTGAGGGGGGAATGTGTTGCTGCACCACCACCTGTGGCAAGCTGTTGTCTGTGGACATCGGAGGCATGCTGCAGGACATGTCTGATTAAATTACTGCAGTGATGGCGTACCTGCTCATAAGTCCGGTTATGCATGCCTACATCATTCACCCAACAGACAACAAACATCCAGCTACAGTGCAGTGCACCCATGCTGGTCCTGACTGGATCTGGAGAACAGCAGGTTGTGATGATGTATCAGGGCATCAAAGATGACTTCCTCCTCCTCAGGGGAATAGGCAGGTTTCCTGTTGTGAGACATGTCCCTGGAAGACAATAAAACAGTAATTGTGAGCAAGTCCTGTGGCACACTTAACATGCTATAGTACTGACGTCAATGAAATGCCATATATAGCAACCTATTGGCTGTCAGTAGATACACTCTTTTAATACCACATATGACTGCTCAACCCACAACTGCCTGACAGTGCCTGGCACATACTATATACCAAACCATATTCTGCACAGCAACAAAGTGAAACCAGTATGTAAGATTATACAACAGTACATGGCACACTGTATGTGACACAATGCACCACCTAGCCACAGGAGGTGTATATGAAGCTAATGCATGCAGACATTTGTCATTCATTGAAATGAATGTAAAGTACAGTTACAGTACTACCAGTACACCACGCTACTTGTTGATAACAAACCCCTCAGTAACATATGTGCACATTCATCACTATAGGTGACATACTGCTGTACTACACTATACATGTTGCTAGATATGCACTTATATCCTGTGACACACATACCACCAAGGCCATGTTACAGGCATACCCACACACACATCAGACATACCTACAAGACACAAAGGTATGGCAACCCAGATTAGTTTTACCTGTGTAACATAGAGTACTGTGTGTCAGCACCTACAAAACCTCATTCCTGAGGTATGCAATGTGTGAGGACTACAGGTAACAAACAAAACAGTGTTTCCAAGCAATGTGGATATAAACCATACTGTGCTGTTTAGGCCTACAGCTTCAGGTAGTACTACAGTTCATACGGGATTTGTATTCACTAGTGTTAACAATCAATAAGCATACATGTACTGCTTTAGCCTACAATGGCATACTCCGGTCAACACCATGGGACTACGTTACACCGTATGCCATACTGCTTTTCCTGCCTAGCAATAGCATATGTATCTTTTGCTGGGATTAGAGCTATGGAACTACATACCATGATATACACAGTTTCCCACAAGGCTATCACACATATACACAACTTTGACACATTCACCTACACATTCACCATCACACCCAGTCAACTTCACATAGCAAGTAATGCAAGAAGTACATGCGTGTGTGTATTGGGTCCTAGGTAGCTAATAGGCTATTATACGTAGGGTCTATGGAAGCCTAGCGATATGGTACCCTGCCCTTCAACACCTATGTAATGTAGGCTCATGTGCCCCTGTCATGCAGAGCCACAGAGGTGATTCCCTGTTGTGTTTCCTATCTCACATCCAATCATCATGATTATTCATGACAACTGCTAATGAGGACCTTCATTTGCTATTGATAGGTAGTTAGTTCCAGAGTATGGTATGTGTCTGAGATGATAATGTACCACTCCAGCATGTTCTGCTGTTTGACGTTACAAGGTTTAGATCAGTACAGTGTGTAGCTTGTATGGAGTTTAATCTGCTTATATGGACCATGTCCAATACCTGTGGGTTGGCATAGCTTTGTATGTTAGGCAGAGGTTGCCTGTGGGTTGGCTGTATGCGACACAGTGTAGCTGTGGTTTTGTAAGAGAGTCTGCATAAGGCATCTGTTTGAGTCTGGTAATACTCTTTGTGAGGTATGTGTCTGGCGTCTACAGTCGCTGTGCATGTCTTATGAGGTACATACCAACAGGGCCAATGTACTCTATGATGGGTGTTATGACTGATGAGTACAGTGGAACACTGACCTCTTTTTCCATGGATGACACACCTTTTCTAATGACATGTGAACTGTACTCAGTTTACATGACTAGTATGGCACTGTGATTATTAATAGGGATACTACTGTCCACCTGTGTCTCGTAGTCTCTTATCACACTTTCGGTGTTGAGTAGACTACCACCTATGTGGTAGTTCATGGGTACAGGGTTTTTATCAAAGGGATGGCAATACATTTACAACATTGAGCTTTAGTGTACATATGAACATCCATTGGTGTACATATAGATATACATATAGGCACATATACAGTCCACCTTTCATGGTGGGAATATCAATTATGCAAGGTTGAGAGGGATGCAGTTATGTAATGATATTGCACAGTGTTGTGCAGAATGCATGGAAGGTATTCTCAGCCCATGTATCTTTAGCAGGACCCCCTAGCTGGAAGACTAAAAACCTAACAAATCATACCCACAGTGTTTAAACACCACATGCCATATGCCAGCACTGTATGCTGTCTTGTTTGCCACACACTACAACCTACATATAAATATGCACATAACAACCTGCACCAACATATAAATGTCCACCCTTCACAAACAGTTGCAGTATGTCAGATGCTAATCTATCAGACACATAAATATCTCTCCATATGTGTGTGTCATACACACACAGGGTACACACTGTTAAGTCCGTACACCTCACGGATGACCTGTCGGGCCTTGCTACAACATGGACAGTTGTCACATGTGTGCATACACTAATAGTACTGGGGGTATATATAGCTGCAAATGCTAACATTACTATACTAGCCTGGTACAGCAGTTGCCAATGCTAAGCTACACATTATGTGACTATCATGCATGTCTTACTCTGTCACATCCAAGTTTATATAGGTGTTTGTACTACTCCCCCAAACTGCCATTATACACAGTACTGTACAGCCCATAGATAACATGTTCAGATGTTCGACATATAATGCTGAGCTACATATGTCACAGTTATGTTCCACTGCACACAGCTACACACTAAGTAGTCCATGGCAGTAGTTATGCATGGCATCACTGCATACATATCTACTGCTGCCACATATGCATGTTTCAGAGTACGTACAGTACTATTCATAAACATCTACTACTTGCCGGTAACTACAAATCTGTTACATACCTGTTACTCACTTTCAGGTCCGTCTGTGTATGCTTTGACAATTTTTTTTTATTTATTAAGTAAAGTTTTTTACTTAAGTTTTATTATTAGTTATTAATTATTTTTTTTTCTTAATTAATATATTTAGGTTATAATTAAGTAAATATATTTTTTACTTAATTAAATATTTATTTAAGTAATAAAGTTTGTCACTACTCTCCAGGAGTTCTAGAGTTGCTGACATGTGCAATGTAATGATTGCATGTGGGGATAGCAAGTACAGTCTGCTTTTATAGGTATCTGCGCATGTGCATGTCATGCCTTCTGCACCAATTGGTGCCCTGCACTTGGTAAATGCATACAGCCTGCTGCATGGTAATTGCAGTACTCACTGTCATAGCAACCCAATGCTATAAATTGTTAAGGCATGTAGGCATAGCCCTTTCAGATTTCTAGAGTGGGGCACATGCTTGTTTGCTGTGGACACTGTTGTGTAAGTCAGAAGGTTGGTATACTTCTTATATCTGAAGCTAGAGGTGTAGACAGTGATGCACATGTTGTACTCAGACCTGACTGTTGCCACTTGCAGTACAGAGCTATTAGTGTAGAGTTTAACTCACCCCTACAAATGGTTACACAACATTTATGTGACTATGTAGTTTCTTTTCTACTCATATAATTAACTGCCATACAAATGTAGTTATTGAAAAGTATTCTTTTGGCACATGAATTGTTTGTGAACTGTCATACTGTGAATATTAATGTACTCACTTCTGCAGGGTTTGTGGTTTTATTGTTGACATTAGCACAGGTTTCACAGGAAACTGGACAATTCCAGTACTGTGTATGCCTACCTACATCCTTGGTAGACCCTAAACACACAAGTGTATTTAAATTGTGGGGGCATGCTGACATACAGAAAGCATTATGTATTATTGTGTGAATGTTATCTTACTGGACTTAAAGGATTGGTGTGTACCTGTTAGTTTATCAAGGCAGGTGGTCTGTCTGCATAGTTCCCAACTGTGAACCTATCCAGATGGTAGTCAAATGTTACACTGTTATTCTTTGTCTATGCAACCCACAGGTGTTTTCATCACTGGTACAATGGCATTGTTACAGTCAGTTGCTATTTCTGTGTTATACTCCTACATAAGGGTTTGCTTGTGGAGGTCCTACCAAAGCTATTTGCAGTGTGTAACAGCAGAATAGCTGATATGCCTGTGTGTTTGTGCCTCTGCCAGGCCTATGAAACACTCAGATACATATTTGCATGGAGTCAGGGATAGGTAGTTAAAAGTGAGGTACACCTTACACATAATAGAGACAGTAAGTCTAGACTTGAGTGAAGCAGTGCATATGGATTAGTACTCCTTTTATGAAGTACAAGAGGTGTGTACTGTTATTATTGTCAGTATTCATTGTGTAATTTTCTGACTGACGTCGGTACTTTTCAGAGGGATTCAGAGGGACACAACTAAAAGATGTTTCACAATCAGGGGCATCCCTGCAAAGTAGTCACAGTTAGGTAGTATGGCCTCTGCCTAATCAGATATGCCACTGTTTGTCCTGCTATGATACTGTGTGTGGGTTGTAAAGTGACTCTGTAACAGTATTTGCTGCTAGAATGGCTGCTTCTCATATCGCACTCATGTAATGCATTCCACAACAATTGCTGGTAAAGATCCACAGAACAAGCTTTGTGTTATGGCCTTCCTATTTTTCCTTTACATTCAGTCATTGTAATGCATTATATATTTATTTCAGCACCAGGTTATTGTATATCTGCTGTAGCTTAGTGATAATTCATGCAGTCTAGTGTGTCAATGGTCTGGGGTTCGTGACTGACAGAGGTATTTTATTTTGCTGCTGAGTAGAACAAGGACCCTGACATAGAGTGACTAAGGCACTTTTAAGCAGTTGTAAGCGGGTTTGCGTGGGTTTGTGCGACGCTTAGCAATACTAAGCTAAGCACACACATGAGCACACTCGCTTAATCCCGCTTACTACTGCTTAAAAGTACTTACTCCCGCTAACCCCCGCGCTAATTTCTTTGAAAGAGAAGAAAATGGGGAGATAGGACAGTGTAGAAAAAGGGGGCATAAAGAGGGAAATACAGTAGGAAAAGAAGCTCTGGATGTGCAGGACGGGTGTAGGGAAGGTCCATAGCTGCCCATTTCTTTACCAGCAACAGCTGTGCATGTGCAATAACTTTGGAGTGATATTTGAAACCTTCCACCCCTGAGAGAGGGGTGAGGACAACAAAGTATGTTGTACTGCCATTTGTAATTATCAGTTTACATGTCCAGCGGACATGTGTGCGAAATGGGCAGCTATGTATGGGCGTATTTTTTTTGTGGGTAGAGATTGCCCTTTTTTTTTCAAGTGAGAGTGGAAAGTGAGGTAGAGGAAGTAGGTATATTTGGGAAGGTAGTTTGGGGAGATAAACAGACAAGACAAACAAGACGCATACAGGGGCAGTGTATGACACATGGGGTGGGAGAACACAATTGACGGAGATGGATGTTTGGAAATCGCAAGCCCATGAGCCCACAGATGGTAACAGTGGAACTGAGATCCCCACCCATGGGCAGTCACCACAGGACCTTCACAGCCCCTAGGGTAGCTGTGCTGGGGGCTGCATAGGACAGGCAGGCTCACCCGTGAGATGCACCACTCTCGCCTCAAGATGGCATAGGACATCAGCGACTGAACGCTGGATCTCCCTACGCACCAGAGCTTGGACCCTTCGAAGGGTGACAGGTGGCCCTTCTCTGCCCACGCTTGCACGGGGGGACGAGCCCCATCCCCTGCAGCGCTTCCACCCGAAGGTGGCACAGGACCAATGGAGGAGGGGAGCCCGGGCTGGGCACCGGACCTGCTGGTGCCTGGTGCACTCGCCAGCTGAGGAGGGACAGGTGGGTCCACTGGGACTTGCCTTCCCATACGTTCTGTGATTAGATGTGTTTAATTACAACATAAACAACAGCATTCCAAATTAGTTGTAACAGCATGCAGTAATATTCCCATTAACCCAACACACCAAGGTTCCAACAGTTGAACAGCAATCATAACACATGCATATACTGTACAACAGTGGACATTCCAACAGCATGCAGGGATGATTGGTGTCAACCGGCCACCATGATTGTGGTGTTTGAACAGGGCACATGCATCAAAGTGAATGCAAATATTTATAGAACAATAGGACATATGTCCCAAAAAATGTTTTGAGATTACACATACCCATTGAGTTGTGGAATTGCATTGTTTATGCACATACAGTAGGGTGTAGAAAGAAACCTCAGTTAACATCTTATAAGTACTTTTACTCTACAGTACATTCCTATTGACTACAGGTCTATATCCCCTACATGTATTATTACACTTGGCAACATGCATTAGGTTGTGTAATGGGTTTGGCTAGTTCATTATATACCTGACCTATATCTGACATACTAACTGTCCAAGATGCAGATGTTACTGCTACATATTTATTGATTGTATATATATGTCTTTATCTACATATCTGGATGTGTTCACATGACATTTTCAGTTAGATTTGTACAGAACCCTACATTTCGTGTAGCACACTCACATTTCTAGGGATCTAATTAACAAGCTACTCATGTGCCAGATTTACTTATGCATACCAGCCAGTAACTGACTGTTGAGGACTGTATATATGCTTCTCAGCTACTGGCACTTCCATCAACCACTTTAGATGGGACTGCCCAACTGTGGGTTGCCAGCACTTATTAAAACAGTACTATTTGTATAATGCAAGGGTACAACAACATTTCAAAGTAAGTGACACATACACACTCCAGGTTTTATACCTTTATTAATTACATTACACACTTTTCCACAGGCTCTCTCCTTTATTTGATATTACAGTGCATATGGAACACATATTCAAGACATATTATACCTTTATTAATAGGTTAGAACACTCTTTTTCAGGCTTGCTCACTTATTTTATATGACAGTACATGCAGAGATATTATTCCGGACATATTTTACCTTTCTTAATAGGTTACTACACTCTTTTTCTGGCCCCCTGACTTATTTTATATAACAGTACATGCAGAGGAATTATTCAGGATATTTTATGGCTGTATTATTGGGCTACAACACTTTCTTTCAGGCTCTCTCACCTATTTTATATAACAATACATGCAGAATAATTAATAACCTGCCTGGTGGCACAGCCTTAGCAGCCTATCTGCAGAGGCTTGCTGATTCGCAGCACGGACACCTGCAGTGGTGAAGTAAATGAAGGGATATTGAGACATACCTATCCATTATACAGAATCAATTAGCATGTCTTACATACTGCATTCCATGGCTACCTACTCAGTATTGGGGCATCTTGCATCCCACGGGCCTCCTGTATCCATTGGTTCAGTAGGTCCTGCTTCCATCTCTTCAGGTCTGCATGGTGGTGACGGACCTGCACACCAGTTCGAGGAATGCCTGTGACACTGGTGAGGTCATGAGCTAACCGGTTCCAAGCCTCTGCCTTGTACTCCGTCCCTTGGAACTGGCCCTGCAGGAGTCTTGACTCATGACGGTGGACATGGAGCCAAACCATGTATTTCGACTCCTCGATGTCCCAACGTTGCGCTCTAAAGCGTGTACCCTCTCCAGCACCAGGCATTCTAACTGCAGATGGGAGCTACAATCAGTTATGGTGAGTATTCCCGCCTATGGGGCTTAAATATGCCGCATTTCCCGCACTTTTTTGTGATTGGCCATTTTTGAAAATTCTCAGCTGACTGCAGACCTGCTTAGTAATGGTTAATCTACTATTTATAAGTATATGTATGTTGACAATGGCTGCGTATCCTAACCTGCCATGGCTTAGCGGTTCAGTATTTTGATTATGGTGCACAGAGTCCTGGGTTTGAGCCTTGTCATTGCATTTTATTTTACTACTGTCCAGACAGGCTAGGGGGTGTGGTTGTGTTTAGGCAACTTTGCTCTACGTTGCTCCACGTTACCTTACGGTGCGCTGGTTGGCGCGGCGCGCACCTCAGTGCAAACCGATTGCACTAGGTAAAGCACTATTTAGCTATAGGCAACTCTATTGCACTGGGTAAAGCGCTGCTTAACTAAGGGCAACTCTATTGTGCTGGCTAAAGTGCTGCTTAACTATGGGCAACTATATTGCGCTGGCTAAAGCGCTGCTTAACTACGGGCAACTATATTGTGCTGGGTAAAGCGCTGCTTAACTACAGGCAATTATATGTCAGGATCCTTTATAAATATATATTTTGTTCACTGATACATAGGCCATTTCAATGCTTTTTAGTACAATTTTAATCATATATGTCAGGAATTATTTCATATACTAATTTAGAACATAAACAGGAAGGGGAGTGGTGGGACTTGAACCGTGAATGCCTCCTCTTTGCGTGAACACTCTACCATTATGCTATTGCTATTTGGCATAATTTGCATAAACATTCCTTCTTATGCTCTTCCATATCGGGATTGCTAACTGCAGCTAAGCAATGAGCACACCCGTGCACGCACGAGCAAATACGGGCAGCTATATCAGGAATTAGAAAAAAAAATAATGTTTTAATTTTTATAACTGTGCTGGGGTTTACAATGTCAGGGAGTGTGGTGTTGGGTACATGGACATTTGAGTGGACTCGCTCTTGTGTGTTGATATTTTGCATTTCGGACACTTGCAGGGGCGTGGACCTTTAGACTGCTCGGCAGTCGGACACGCCCCCTGCTTTCCTGCACGGTCCGTGTTAGACTTGGAGTTGAGTCAGAGTGCCCTCATGAATATTCATGGCACGCTGATGTCATACCATTCAACTGCAGCCTCCGAGTAAGACTTATTTAGTCTTACACGGAGTGTTCGTGAATCCGGGGGTTCATTAATAAAACTATCTGCAAGTGTTATAAGGACAATTGTTATCCTATCTAATAACTTCCAGGATATTCAAAAATACATTTATAGTGATATGTACATGTTGTATAAAACTTGTACCTATGATACTTTGGTACCTGCATTCACCTGTTATATCTGAGTGCAAGTCTCTTCTATGGACTACACGTTATCACAGCAAATGTCTAGACGAATGTGTTCACCCCAGGAAGGCTCAACCATCCCTCCCTGTCAGTGATTCAAATGCCTAAGTTACTGATCAAACCTAGGTCGTTTGGGTTGAAGCTAGGGCTATATCCCTACACATCATGGCACAGGCCAGCTTCCCAGATAAATACTGCCCCTGTAGTAAAAAGTAACTGAAAATATTATTATTCCAAAGGCCCAGCAACAAACTATGACTTTGAAAACATGCTGATAGAATAAGTCAATGCTTCATTGCTGGCTAGCCAGGAGCAAAATGTTTATCAAGAACACATTCAGTCAAAGGAAAACTTTCACAGCATCTTATTCCCAACATTATGGAAGAAACATGATTTGTATTTGGTAGTAAAACAGCTAATGCCATCTTATGTGCAGAGCTCTCTCTATCTAATAATCCCTTTTAAATAATGCAACAACTTCCGGGACTTTTCCTCTTCTCTGTGCCAAAGGCAGACTCTTGTCAAGAGGATGACTATCCTGTACCACACTGTTGACTGAATGAGGGGGTCCCAAAATCTAATTGTAGGAAGAAAAGCAACTTTCCTTAGCCGTGTCTTGGCTAAGAAATTGTGATGCATAAAACTCTGTTGTTTCCAATACTCAGCAGCTTACCAGCAGACCACAACATAGACCTAATTCTTTTTTAAGCGCATATGATTCAAACCTCATAAAGATCAGTCCCAGCATTTTTTGCCTCAGGTAATGTGGTAGGTATTGTATAGTTTGTATGCCTGGCCCTTTCTAAACACTTGACATGGTACAGGCATCTATTCTACAAGAGTTTTTTTCTAATATAGACACCACAATTAGAGCTTCTTATTTCTTATATTCTTGGAGGAAATCTCATGATCTGAAATTTGCGGAAAGGTGTTCCTTTGTCTTGTGTGGGTTGCACAATAAACTTTTACTTTGATAATTCTGTCTGGTGGCTGCCTTCCTTCAAGTTCACAAGAACATGCATTCTTTCGTTAAACTGTGTTTTTGTAGCACGTTTTGTTCTCCAGACTTATACATTCTCAGTCTTGTATTTTCTCAGTCATGTAAATTGCCAATCGAGTCTACAAGAAGATACCCTTCTAATATACTATCTAGAATCTTTGATTTGTTTGTACAGTGGGTTTATGCCATTTTTTTTGCGAATAGGAGCATAGCATAACAGACAGATGCCTATTGCAATTCTCTGCCAGAGGCAGAAATCCCAAGGCAAGCACTTTTATTTATCATTATGATTTCCTGCCAAATGTCTTAAGAATTGGAATTTGTGTGCTGCATATCTTCATCACTTTGTCACACTATGAGAACGTGCAACATTGTAACCCCTCCTTATCACTACTCCACCATCTAATGTCCAACATTTTCCTGTACTACTGTAACATCTGCAGCATAAAAAAATCCATATGACTAAGCATCTTTTTCTGGCTCCACACTTTATATTATCTCTGGATATCATTAATTAAATTAAACACATTTTATTTTCTATCAGCATCTTAACAGCTATAATATTCTTTTTTGTACTTTGTCTTTGCATTTTTACCACCTATTGTCTTTTTATCTCCTTTAAATCTTTATAAACCATCCATGTTATCATCACCCTTTAACCCTACCCATTTACTTATCAGTGCTGCATTCACTTAATTGGCTATAATACCTTTTTCCTCTTAGATGATTAGTACTTCAACATACTGTTCATAACTATGCCATTATTTTCTGGATGTTTTATTGTATGAAAGTTCATAGGAATTTATTTGCTAATATATATCAGTTGCCTACAACTTTTAATATCCATCGTGGCCAGTAGCCATGTCACACTAAATATAGTGGATATGAAATCAGAGTCAGTACATGCACTTTGCGAGAAATGCTGCAGTATACCAGTCATGTGCAATTAAATTTGAGCATATGAGAGCAATTTCATTTTTTAGGGAATATTACAATAAAGATCTGGTTGAAAATAAATAATAGATGGAGGATGAAATTAAGGATCAGATGGTGGATAAAGCTGCCCTTATGTATCAGGGGATGTCTTAGAGTATATTGCAAATGTGCACAGCTGTTTAGAGTTATGACAAATATCTGCCTGACCCATACAACTTAGAAGAGAGGCTATAATCACTGGCTTCCTAAAACTACATCTTTTGTGCTTGACTCAGTGCTGTACAGTGTTACTTTACAATAGTAACTTAATCTTGGCTTATACTATTTAGCATACAAAACACACACAAACATCCCCCCAACACTAACACACACATATGGTGATTTACAGGAGTGGAGAGGATGATAATACATTTTTGTGCTACCACCCTTTCCTGCATTTATGGTGTCCTTTCAAATGGCCAGAAAGTGACAGTTGCTCAATATTCTTAAAGCAAACCAGTTGTAGCACAAATATTTTTGGCAGTTGTAGCTAAAGTTGTCTGATTTCAATGGATAGATACAGATAGCATTATTTCACCTATTCTGTCCAGTTACCTAGATGCACTTCAACAATCAGCAAACCACAAGCTTTTATAGTTGCATAGTAAAGTACTTTATTTAATCTTAGAGAATGGGAGACCTGTATCTTGCCACTCTGATTGGGAAACAAACAATCTCCTGCTGGGTGTTAATGTACAGGTAATGTCGGATGAAAAAAATGAATCCATTACTTCATGGCAGCATATTAAGCTACCATGGAGCTCAGAGTATAAGAAAAGTAATGGCCACCATTATTTTACACTCCATAAACAGTGTTTTTGCTATTTAGAAGTATAAAATTGGAAAAAAAATAAATAAATAAATTCATTATTTAATTCATTGTGTGTGTGTGTGTGTGTGTGTGTGTGTGTGTGTGTGTGTGTGTGTGTGTGTGTGTATGTCTGTAATGTGTGAATGTATGCATGCATGAAAGTGAGAGTGAGATCGACTGAGGCTCCTTCATTACTGGCCAGAGGTGGGGCATCACAACCCACACACACACACACACACACACACACACACACACACACACACACACACACATGGGAGAGGCTGGCACAGGTTTACTAGCTATGCCCCCTTCTGCTCAGACTATAAGGTAGTCATCACTGTCACAAGAACCCCTCACCAGCTACTTTAAGACCCTTAACAAAGGCTGTCCAATTTTACTGTGTAATATTAATACTAATACAAATTTCAGTCTGACGAAGAACAGGGGT